>NC_051386.1:57173267-57197679 GCF_015228065.2 Penaeus monodon | reverse complement strand
AAATGATGTGTTGTAATTTCACATATATACCATCATATATGTATTCGTGTGAGTAGTGAATTTCACATGTTTACCCCATATATGTATTAAGTATACTGCTGTTATGTGAGTCAAGTTGAAGATGTTGTATGACACCGTTTATTGTACATTTGATGTGCTACTGGTAAATGTTATAGGAAGGTTATCAGACAAACACCCTGTTTCCAGACAAAGACTATTTTTTATGTGTTTTCATGATAAATGTTTATAAATACCTCTAACAATCAATAGAAATGAAGAGCTTTCAGTAGAGAAGTTTTTAATGGCTTACACTTTTTTGTCACATTTTATAAAAGTTATGGGTGCTTAGCAGTCTTTTTATTAAAGATTTCTGTTCTTTTTGTATTTTTTATTTTTTTTAAAGAAAAAGTTAGGACACAATATTTTATTTTTATATACATATATTTTTTCTTAATGTAGACATTCCTGGTCTGTCCAAAATCATAAAGCCCTTTTAAAATTTATTTTGTTTTATATTTTAAACTACATGACAATTCTTATGAACAATTATACAGCAGCAGTTTTGACTCCTGTTACCCAATTTCTCTTGGAAGTACTTAAAAAAAGGAATTTTTCATTATTTAAAGTTTGTTGAAAGTAAGTATCAGTTACATGTAGTAAAAAAAAAAATACTCCAAAAATGTAGTACTTCTCAGGTTGATACTGATTTTAAATTTGTGTTACTCACTTTACAGTGTCCAAATTGACAGATTTTGGTAGTTGTGAAAAAAATTGTATACTTTGTAGCATTACAGTAAGTGTGGTTTTGATACTCATGTTGAAAAAAATCATGTTGTAATCTAGGGATGAAAACGGGAAGAAGCTACATAGATACATAGATACAAGGGATGAATTCTTTACTCCGACAACAGATGCTTTCATCCCTTGTATTAATCTCCCTATCAGTCACCTGCAGTCAATCAATACATAGGAAATGTCACAGAATTCAAATAATTGACATTATTGCTTTTCTGTTTATATAGGCTACAGACTAGTAGACAAGCAATACTGCTGAGTGAGAAACCATTATATTTGTGTAGGTTTCACCACACACTAGTCAGCTGCATGTGGGTGTGTGAGCCTGATACTACCATGACAACGATTGACTGCAGTACCAGCATAATGCATTTGTACTGTACTAAAGAGATAATCAGTAGAGAACCAGTAGAACACTCGCATCTACTGTGTGTGTATGTATATGTGTATTGTGTGTGTATTTAGATGGATTGATTGATGGATATTTTTAAAAACAGACAAATGCAGATGGACACGGACAGACGGACACGGACAGACGGACACAGACAGACGGACACAGACACAAACAGACACAGACAGACAGACACAGACAGACAGACAGACAGAGACACAGACACAGATAGATAGATAGATAGATAGATGGACAGACAGACAGAACGACAGACAAGACAGACAGACAGACGACAGACAGACGACAGACAGACAGACAGACAGACAGACATTTATGCATACACACATGCAGACACACATATTCATAAATGTACACACACTCAGATACATGCATATACACACACATAAACATATGTACATTCATATGCCCATACACATGTACATTCATATACACTATACATGTGTATAACACACACACACACACACACACACACACACACACACACACACACCCACACACACACACACACACACACACACACACACACACACACACACCACACACACACACACACACACACACACACACACACACAAACTTTTTTCCCATATTTGACCCCCCCCCATAAGTGCACCCTTTGTTTTATAGTTTGCTTGAAGAATGGACTTATACAGTATATGTTAATTATCATCGTTTGTAGTGATAGTGTCATTATGGATTTCCCAGCTCTACTCCACTACATTCTGTTACCAAAGCAATATTTCCTGTGTATTGCTTTATCATTTTTTTTAAGTTTGTGTATTGTTGATTTTCATTTTTGGAATAGTTCTTGTACTCTTCATATTTCAAAGAATACTTACTTTTGAGAATTGGTTTGGAGGCTTTGAGGTCAGGAACTTACTTACAAAAACATATTTGTAATGTGCCAGTCATTTTGTTTAAGGTTGAGTATCAGTCTGTGTTAGTAAGTATAACTAAATTAAGGATGGGAAATTGTGGTGCATCCCCCCCCCCACTATTTTGAAGTGATGGAATAACTTTTCTTTAATTTTAAGTGCATTTCTATTAGTCTGTTTATGAAACTAGTGGAACAGAAGGTAAAAAAAGGGCAAATAATGCATATACTGTACTTTTTAATGATATTATCAATGTAGCTTTAGATAGGCATGTAACTAGTTCAGTGTTATTTCTGTGGCAAAGATTATTGTACTAAATGCTACTGGATTTAATTAGACCACTGTCCCAAACCCCTAGGTAGGTTTAATCTGCATTGTGTTAAAAATCAAGGCTTCCTAAGAATTGAAAGTGAACAGATCACATATTTTCACAGGACAATTTTTTTGTGTTCCATTGTTTTTATATTATTGTAACTTATTTCAATGGTACTGGATTGGATATGGCTTGACCACTGTGGTATTGTTTTATTAATTTCTGTTGCACATTAAGTGGCCGCATTGGAACTTCTTTACCAAAGAGTTAAGAGGCCTGTTTGATCTTACCTGTTCACTCCATCCCTTGAATTGACAAAAGAAAATCATATTGTTATTGTTATTTTTATTGTTGTTTTTTTATTATTGTTTTTATTATTGTTGTTATTATTATAGTTATTATTGTTATTATTATAATTGTTATTATTATAATTGTTATTATTATTATTGTTATTATCGTTATTGTTATCATCGTTATTGTTATTATCATTATTGTTATTATCGTTATTGTTATTATCGTATTGTTATTATCATTATTGTTATTATCATTATTGTTATTGTTATTGTTATTGTTATTGTTATCGTTATCGTTATCGTTATCGTTATCGTTATCGTTATCGTTATCGTTATCGTTATCGTTATTATTGTTATTGTTATTGTTATTGTTATTATCATTGTTATTATTGTTATTTTTATTATTATTATTATTGTTCTTCTTCTTCTTCTTCTTCTTCTTCTTATTATTATTATTATTATTATTATTATTATTATTATTATTATTATTATTAATTATAATCATTATTGTTATTAATGGTGATGATAATATTAATGATAGAAATATTAATAACAGTAATGATAGTAATTAGAGTAGAATCTATTAATTTCAAGAATTCAAGGAATGTTTTGAGATAAGGTAGTAATTAACTCCTTGGTGACTAAGCACAAAGTCGTTAAACTAGAAATACAGCAGACAGTGTGTGTATTCATGCGCTCACATGCATCGGTGAATTAGATTATATGCTATATGTATCGAACATAATTGATAAGGAAGGCCTACTTTGTTTTCAAGAAATAGTTTTGTTTCTAATTTGAGGGAGTACTATTTGGTGTGCGCTGTGTACATATACTTATTTTTCATTGTAATATTATTGTGCAATATCATAATCTTGTTTCTTTTTATAGTGACTTGACAAAACAGAGCCTGAATTGAAAGCTTCAAACAGCATCAACATATACTAGATTTAATCCTATTCTGAGGAGATGCTTTTAGATATACTAAAAAAAGATAAATACTTCTTAAGTTCGGGGTACAAAGAAAGTGGAAAGGAGTTAAAAATCTTGAGCGTTGTGCTGTTGGCAGGCTTCTTATTCTTTGTGGCAAATTGCGCACATGACCATATGACGTGCACATTTTTTCTGTACGTGATAGTAGTATGTACGCCTTTTTTGAACCGCATGGAAGCAGATATTCTCTGTGAAAATTGTAGAATAGATGCAAAAGTGTCTGATGGGGTAAACGAGATATTGTATGAAGAAAAACATTTAAATCCCTGTAAGCCGCCTGATCAGAAATATCTTAATTTAGCCGTGCAGACTTTGCCTGTAAATTGCTTTACCATTTATACGTTTGAGTGGAGAAGCAAATATGTTTTTACTTGTATCACTTCATAAACATAATGCTAATATATTTAAAGTGTAAAGTACATCTAACTAAATGACATACAATAGAAAAAGGTACAATACTTCAATTTTCCTCCCCTACTTCATGGTATTTTATTGATATATATTGGGTATATACTTGGAATTCTGTGGAAAACAATTGGTGTCATTTTTTGTTTTGTTTTGTTTTGTTTTGTTTTTGTTTTATTAGAAACATTGGCAGTATGTTCATAGATATGTAAAAAAAAGTTAGTGTATAGAATATAAAGATGATATCTGTGTATACATATATACTTATACACATACATTTACATGTTTATAGACATACTAACATGTAATGTATGTGTTTATATTTTAAATGACACCCATTTTGAGGTTAATTGACTAAAGTCTTAACTTTTCTTGGTATATTTCAGGTGCTACACCTAAAGGAGATGCCTCATTTTGCTAGCAGGTCACATTGAATGCTGTTGAAGCAACCAATACGTAACAGACCTGAATTAGATATGAAGGTTAGTATCAGTACAGAGGCCCTTTTGATGATTTTACATGTACCTCTTGGTTATGTAGATACTGATATGCAGTAATGCTATATTAAAACAATTTTCAGCAACTGTGTTCTAAAGCCCTAAGAAAGAAACTATTGGTAAAGTTTAGAACTTTCTGTGAACACCAGGATGAGATTTTCTTGATAGAATAATTTTAGCATAAACTAATCTAATTTGGACACTACTTGTTTCCTCCAGAATACATGCCTGTCTGAGAATAGCCATTGCTGTATTTTGTGTAACAAGTTATTTCTAGGGATCTATGCTTTTTCATTTAAAAAAATAGTGTTTCATATAAATTTTACAGACTGGTGTAAGGACAGGAAACCACCATGGAGAAGTTTGCCGTTGACCTTGATAAAGTGTTGGATGACTTCGAGTTAGATGAAGGTCTGTGAATCCATTTTTTTTTGGTTATGGCACTTGAGTCTAGGCCTAAATGTAAAGTCATTATACCCTGGCAACCAAGCATTACATCTCATTCCATGAAATACTATAAAAAAAAAACTGCCAAAAGCACTGGATTGTGATATTTGTCACTACTGCCTCTGTTTGGCCATTCAGATAGTTTTGCCAGGGGTTTCCTCTTGACTGCCATGTTGTCAGGGCATGTTGAGTTCACATTCAGAAACATGTGCTGTATTTATAGGGATAGATTTTTTTTTTCTATTTGTAGATATTTGATTTTTTTTAAATTTATTTATTTATTTTGTGGCTGTACAGTTGTTTTTAATTATTATTCAAGTAGCATGCTTCAGTATTTGAAAATATATTTCTTTTAGATTTTTTTTTGTTTTGTTCTGATCTGTATATCCATTTACTATCTTCATAACCCAAGTACTGTATTGTACATTACAGTCTGTTCCAAAGACTAACACTCAAAACTCAAAATTTTGAGTATTGTAACCAGTCCTGGATGTTTCACTGGCCCAAAATCCGGGCATTTAAGCTTGCTTGAGTGGTGATTCTCCCCAAATGTGTAGTTTATAGGCCTAACTCATATAACACACATGTGGTGTTAAGGCTCCATGCCTCCCCTCTACACTATTATTATCTCTTTTTCTGCAAATATTTTTTGTTTTTATCATTATCATCATTATCATTATCATCATTATCATTATCATCATTATCATTATCATCATTATCATTATCATCATTATCATTATCATCATTATCATTATCATCATTCTTATCTCATACATTATCATCATTATCATTATCATCATTATCATTATCATCATTATCAAATTTTCATCATTATCATTATCACATTATCATTATTCATTATCATTATCATCATTATCATTATTATTATTATCATCATTATCATTATCATTATCATCATTATCATTTTCATTTTCATCATTATCATTATCATCATTTTCATTATCATCATTATCATTAATCAATTTTATTGTTATTATCATCTCTATCATTATCATCAAACATTATCATTATCATTTTCATTTATCCCTTTCATTATCATCATTATCATTATCATCTTATCATTATTTATCATTATCATCTTTTCATTATCATCATTATCATTATCATCATCATCAATCATCATCAATCATCATCAATCATCATCAATCATCATCAATCATCATCAATCAATCTTTTTACTCCTGGAGTTCAAAGGAATGGCCATTATTATTTAAGTTAAACATGTAGTTAGTCCTTGTTTTTTTCTAGGATGTGCAAACAGTGATTGATGTTCTTATGAATAAACAGTTTTGGTGTCTCTTGCTAGCTGTTATTTGGTAAGAAAGTGTAATTACTCAACAAATTCTCTTCCCTTTTAGGAAGTAGTTTTTTGCTTTTATTTTGGTTTCTTATGAATTTTTTAACAACATATCTAAAGTTATTTATTTGCAGGTTTAGATGATATTGTATGAGAGTCCTTATCCTGCATAGTTTAAATTAATTATGATAGATCAGAAATCTTAACTATATGTGACTTATCTTTTCAGATGAAAGTGTTTCTGTTGGCCAGTATGATAAACTTCAACTTGAATTTCAACCTGATGGAGGTGGTGCTTTACCCCTAGCATCCACACGTCACAATGTAGGACTAGGGGCATTTGGTGGCTGGAGTGAGCCGCTACAGCCACAGGCAGCAGGTCCCAGACCTGGGGAGCAGCCTTGGTGTGGGGCTGTAATGGGTGGTATATCGCAGCCACCTGGAACACGGAGCCCACCTGATGGTCAAAATGATGACAGCCAGCAGGCTGTTGCATGTTCCAGCCCGCAGTCAACTCTGCCATTTCACCAAAAGCTTCAGTTTCAACCACAGCAGCTAATACATCAGCCTCACATTAGAAATGTGCCAGCTGCTGGTGTTAGGTCTGAAGGCCTCTCAGCGAACCAGCCATCAGGAGCTGGTGAAGTCCTGTGGCCTGCAATGGCTGTTTCTGCAGCAGACATACCTCCAAACTTACCTCCTCCAGAACAACCAGAGGCTGCACCATTAGAAGATTCCAGTATTAAGCAACCAGTTGAGGATGCAAACAGTGCTGGCTCAGAAACGCAAAAAGTGCCACAGGAACCTTATGGCCCTGAGGAATATGATGGCAATGTTAGAGTTGGAGACCTAGTTTCTGAAGAGCCTGGAAGTTTAGAAGAAAAAGAGTTAGTGTGTGGAGGACTTGATGTTATTGCTTCTAGGCCTCTGGATGTAGTACCAGCAAGTGTTCCACCAGACAGAGGTCTAGCAAGTGGACATGAAACAAGACATCCCGATATCATTGATGTGTGGCAGAGTGGAGTGGAAGGTGGTGCAATGGGACCACCAACTAGTGTGTCTTCTAGTTTAATGGGAACTGAACAAAGTGAAAACAGTGAATATGATGAAAGAGGACGGGTTGTGCATAATGTGGATCATAGTGAAAGAGAGAACTCTGTGGAACAACAGGAGCATAGACTGCTTCCAGACCTAATGTCTATGAACAGTGTAGACAGCTCTGGCACCAGTGAAGGAGCAGGTTGTGTACCAGATTATCCAGAACCAGCTATAGTCATGGAAAATGCTCTTTCTGATTTACAGATGAATGAACCTGCCATTGTGATGGAGAGTCAGTCATGTAGTAGAATACCAGAGGTTGTAAATGTCCACCAGACTGCTGAGCAGCAAGGGCATGGAGAAAATCAGTTATTAGTATCTAGAAATACAGTTTCAAGCCCTTCTGTCAGTAATACTGTAAGTCAAGCTCCCACTGAGGAGGGAGCTGCTGTTAATGATGTTCCTGGTATTCTCCAGGATCATGTTAGCCCTGTCTGTGATAATGTAGATAGATTACAAGCTGCTAATGCGCTTGATAGTGAAAGAATAGAAAGTCAGGCAACACCTCAAGGATCTCTACCAGATGTCAGTGACGTCAACCCAGCCCCAGTTACTTTTAGCAAAGATGTTGCTATTGATGATGCAGATCTTGATGCAGAACTAGCAGAGTTAGAGGAAGAACAGTTTCGGTTGCAAGGAGCATATGGAGGCAACACTTATCAATCCAAAGACCTGGCAAGTTCATCTTGTGCAGAAAATTCTAAAACAGATGCAGCTGCTGTTGGTAGTGATGTACAACAGTTGCCAGACTCTGCTTTAGTTGAAGGTCTAGATTTAATTGATAGTATGAATGCCACCCAGTCTGGTCTGAGATCAGATGTTCAAGAGAGTACTGGTGATGCACAGGCAAAGGAAGGGGAGGCTGAAACACTGGAAGCCGGAGCAGCTGATTGGCAGCATGAAAACAATAAAGAAGAAGAAAAAGAGGCAACTATAGGTGCTAAATCAGTGCTTGAAGCGCAGGAAGGTGTGTCACTGTCACAGCGCTCAGAAGTAGGTGGTGTTGAAGAAGTGATCTGTCAGCCTCAGAGCAGTGATATGTCAGCTCAGGCATCAAGTAATTGTCACACAGGTCATGTTATGGATAGTAGTGGCCAAACCAGTAAATATCCTGAAGGAGATGGAGGCGACAATCTGTCAAATAACAGCACAGGAACAGACACCATGTCTTCCAGCAGTACACTAACTGATGGAGATCTTGGCTCACCGGAGAGGCAGCCACAGCAGTCTCAGCCAACCCCAGAGTCTCCGTCCAGAGTAACACCAGGTTAGTAACCTTTATATGATGTATATATGTATATATATATATATATATATATATATATATATATATATATATATATAATATATATATACTATATAATATATACATTACATATACACATATACACTATTTCACTATACAAAATATACACATATACAAAAATATACATATAAAATATACATATACAATACATATACATATCATATACATATATATATAATAATTTTATATATATGTATGTATTATGTATGATATATATATATAAATATATATATACATACATACATATATAGATAATATATATATATAATATATAATACATTATACATACATCTAATTATTTATATTAAAATATGTAATGTATATGTATATGTATATGTATATGTATTGTATTGTGTAAGTGTAATGTTATTGTATGTTAAAATATTTAAAGTATGTAATATATATATATATATTATATATATGTATATATATATAATATATATATATATATATATGTATGTAGGGGATGTATTATATATATTATATATATATATATATATATTATTATGTATGTATGTATGTATGTATGCATGATGTTGTATGTATCTTTTATTATGTATTATCATGGATGTATGTTCTTGTATTTTTTGTATGTAAAAAAAAACTGCCAAATGCACTGGATTGTGATATTTGTCATACTGCCCCTCTGTTTGGCCATTAGATAGTTTTGCCGGGGTTTTCCTCTGCTAGCCATGTTGGTCAGGGCATGTTGAGTTCCACATCAGAATCATGTGTGTATGTATAGGGATAGATTTTTTTTTTCTATTTGTAGATATTTGTTTTTTTACAAAATTTTATTATTTATTTTGTGGCTGTACAGTGTTTTTAATATTATCAAGTAGCATGCCTTCAGTATTTGACAAATATATTTCTTTTAGATTTTTTTTTGTTTTGTTCTGATCTGTATATCCATTTACTATAGTCATACCCAAGTTACTGTATTGTACATTACAGTTCTGTTCCAAAGACTGACACTCAAAACTCAAAATTTTGAGTATTGTAACCAGTCCTGGATGTTTCACTGGCCCAAAATACGGGCATTTAAGCTGCTTGAGTGGTGATTCTCCAAGTGTGTAGTTTATAGGCCTAACCATATTAAAGCACACATGTGTGTTAAGGCTCCATGCCTCCCCTCTACACTATTATTATTTCTTTTCTGCAAATATTTTTTGTTTTTATTCATTATCATCATTATCATTATCATCATTATCATGACACATTATCATTATCATTCATTATCATATCATCATTATCATTTCATTCATATCATTATCATCATTATCATATCTCATTATCATCATTACAGTATCATTATCATCATATCATTATCATCATTATACAATTATCATCATTATCATTATTCATCATTACATTATAATCATTATATTATCACATTATCATTATCATTTCATTATCATTATCCATTATCATCACTATTCATTCTCATCATTATCATTATCTTATCATTATCATCATTATCATTACCATCATTTCATTATATTATCATCATTATCATCATTATCATCAATCATTATCATTATCATTATCAATCATCATCAATCATCATTCAATCATCATCAATCACATTTCAATCATCATCCATCATCATCAATGTCTCATCAATCATCATCAATCCCATCAATCAAGCTTTTTACTCCGGGAGTTCAAAGGAAATGGCCATTATTATTAAGTTAAAACATGTAGTGTAGGCCTTGTTTTCTAGGATGTGCAAACATTGAGTGATGTATTTATGAATAAACAGTTTTGGTGTTCTCTTGCTAGCTGTTATTTGGTAAGAGGAGTGTAATTACTCAACAAATTCTCTTCCCTTTTAGAAGAGTAGTTTTTTGCTTTTATTTTTGTTTATGAATTTTTTAACAAACATATCTAAAGTATTTATTTGCAGGTTCAGCTGATATTGTTGAGATACTTATCCTGATAGTTTAATGAATTTGATAGAATCAGAAGATCTTAAATATGTGACTATCTTTTCCGATGAAAGTGTTTTCTGTTGGCCAGTATGATTAAACTTCAACTGGGGGGGGTAAAATTTCAACTGATGGAAGGTGGTGCTTACCCCCTAGCATCCCACAAGTCCACAATGTAGGACTAGGGGCATTTGGTGGCTGGAAGTGAGCCGCTACAAGCCACAGGCAGCCGGTCCCAGACCTGGGAGCAAGCCGTGGTGTGGGGCTGTAAATGGGTGGTATATCGCAGCACCTGGAACACGGAGCCCACCTGATGGTCAAAATGATGGACAGCCAGCAGGCTTTTGCATGTTCCAGCACGCAGTCAACTCTGCCATTTCACCAAAAAGCGTCAGTTTCAACACAAGCAGCTAATACATCAGGCCTCACATTAGACATGTGCCAAGCTGTGGTTGTTTAGTCTGAAGGCCTCGTCAGCGGCAAACCAGCATCAGGAGCTGGTGAGTTCCTGTGGCCTGCAATGCTGTTTTCTGCAGCAGACATACCTCCAAACTTACATCCTCCAGAACAACCAGAGGCTGCACCATTAGAAGATCCAGATAAGCAACCAGTGAGGATGCAAACCCCATGCGGCTCAGAACACGCAAAAAAAGGTGCCACAGGAACCTATATGGCCCTGAGGAATATGATGGCAAATGTTAGAGTTGGCAGCACCAGTTTCTGAAGAGCCTGAAGTTTAGAAGAAAAGAGTTAGGGTGTGGAGGACTTATGGTTATTGCTTCTAGGCCTCTGGAGGTAAGTACAGCAAGTGTTCCACCAGACAGAGGTCTAGCAAGTGGACATGAAACAAGACATCACGATATCATTGATGGTGCAGAGTGGAGTGGAAGGTGGTGCAAGGGACCACCAAACTAGTGTGTCTTTAGTTTAATGGAACTGAACAAAGTGAAACAGTGAATAGATTTGGACAGAGGCGGGTTGTGCATAATGTGGATCAAGGAAAAGAGAGAAATCGGTGGAACAACAGGAACATAGACTGCTGCCAGACCTAATGTCTATGAACAGTTGTAGACAGCTCTGGCACCAGTGAAGGAGCAGGTTGTTGTAAACCAGTTATCCAGAACCAGCTATAGTAATGGAAAATGCTCTTTCTGATGTACAGATGAATGAACCTGCAATTGTGATGGAGAGTCAGTCATGTAGTTAGTAGAATACCAGAGGTTTGTAAATGTCCCCAGACTGTGAGCAGCAAGGGCATGGAGAAGAAAATCAGTTTATTAGTACTAGAAAATACAGTTTCAAGCCTTTTCTGTCAGTAAAGACTTGTCAGTCAAGCTCCCACTGAGGAGGGAGCTGCTGTTAATGATGTTTCCTGGTATTCTCCAGGATCAATGTTAGCCCTGTCTGTGCTGTCTGTGATAATGTATGTAGATAGATTACAAGCGCTAATGCGCTTGAAGTGGGAAAGAATAGAAAGTCAGGCAAACCACTCAAGGCATCTCTACAGATGTCAGTGACGTCAACCCAGCCCCAGTTACTTTTAGCAAAGATGTTGCTATGTGAGCAGGAATACTTGATGCAGAACTAGAGAGTAGAGGAAGAAACAGTTTCGGTTGCAAGGGCATCATGGAGGCAACATATCAATACAAAGACCTGGCAAGTTCATCTTGTGCAGAAAATCTAAAAAACAGATTGCAGCTGCTGTTGGTAGTGATGGTACAAACCACACAGTTGCACAGGACTCGCTTTAGTTGAAAGCGTATAGATTTAAAGTGATAGTATGAATGCCACCCAGTCTGTCGAGATCAGATGTTCAAGAGAGTACTGGTGATGCACAGGCCAAAGGAAGGGCGAGGCTGAAACACTGGAAGCCGGAGCAGCTGATTGCCGCATGAAAACAATAACGAAGAGAAAAAGAGGCAACTATAGGTGCTAAACAGTGCTGAAAGCGCAGGAAGGTTATGGTCATGTCACAGCGCTCAGAAGTAGGTGGTGTTGAAGAAGTGATCTGTCAGCCTCAGAGCAGTGATATGTCAGCTCAGGCATCAAGTAATTGTCACACAGGTCATGTTATGGATAGTAGTGGCCATAACCAGTAAAATCCTGAGGAGATCGGAGGGCGACATATTGTCAAATAACAGCACAGGAACAGACACCATGTCTTCCGCAGTAACACTAAACGATGGAGATCTTGCTCACCGGATAGGCAGCCACAGCAGTTCAGCCAACCCCACGAGTCTCAGTCCAGAGTAACACCAGGTTATAACCTTGATATGATGATATATGTATATTATATATATATATAATATATATATATATATATATATATATATATATATAATATATATCATACATATATATATATATACATTAACATATACAAATAATTACACAGATTACACTATAAACCTATACACATATACATATACATATACATATAACATATACATATACATATACATATAAATATAATATACATATATTATATAATTAATATATATAATATGTATGTATGTATGTATGGATATATATATATAATATTATATATATACATACATACATACATTAGATTCATTATATATATATACAAATATAGATATACATTCTACAACATACCTTACATCTATTATATAGATATTATGTATATGTATATGTATATGTACTATGTATATGTAGTGCTATATGTGTATAGGTGTATATGTGTATATGTATGTAGATATATAATGTATGTATATATATAATATATATATTATACTCTATATGTATATATATATAAATAATATATATATATATATATGTATGTAGGTATGATATTATATATATATATATATATATATATATATATATATGTATGTATGTATGTAATGTATGTATGCATTATGTATGATGTTGTATGTATGGATATGCATATGTGTATGTATATGGTATATGTATGTATATGGTACATGTATATATGTGCGTATATGTATGTATATGCTTATATGTATGTACATATGTATGCATATATACGTAATACATATAATATATGTGTATGTATATGCATATGTATATTTTTAAGTATATGTATATAAATGCATTTATATTTGTACATATGGATATGTATATATATTTATGTATGTATATTTATATGTATGTATATATGTGTATATATATGTATATGTATGTATATATGTGTATATATATGTATGTATATATATTATAAATATATACATGTATTTATCTCTCTCTCTCTCTCTCTCTCTCTCTCCTCTCTCTCTCTCTCTGTCTCACTCTCTCTCTCTCTCTCTCTATATATATATATATATGTATATATGTGTGTATATATGTATATATGTGTGCATATATGTATATATGTATATATATGTATATATATATGTTATATATATGTATATAATAGTAAATGTATATATATAGTATATATGTAATATATGTATATATGTATATATGTATATATATATGTATGTATTATGTATATAGGATATATGTATATATATGTATGTACTCCCACCCCCCGTTCCCCCTTCCCTCCCCTGTTACCCTTTTTCCCCCCCCCCCATTGTATGTATATATGTATATAGTATAATATATGTATGTATGTATGTATATGTATATATGTACTATAGATGTATTTGTATGTATTATATATGTATATAGGTATAATATATGTATATTATATTATATATATATGTAAGGGGTATGTAATATATAATATTGTATATTAAATATATACATAACATATAACATATATATTAGTTATATATAATATATGTATATATATATTATATATATATATATATAATATAGAATATATATATATATATATAATATATATATATATACATATACATTATATATATACTATATATACATATATATATATATAGATAATTATGATACATTATATTATAATATATAGTATATATATATATATGTAATATATAATATAATATGTAATATATAGATGTAATATATTATATGTAATATATATATATATATATGATATATATATATAATATATATATATGTAATATATATATGTAATATTAATGTAATATATCTAAATAATATATTATATTGATTATATATATATATATATTACACACACCACACAACACACACACACACACACACACACACACACACACACACAACACACACACACACACACACACCCACACCCACACACACACAAACACCACACAACACACACACATTATATATAGTATTATGTATTATGTATAATATATATGTATGTAGTATATAATATGTATATATGTATATATTATATGTATGTATGTATGTATCTATATATGTATGTATATATATATGTATATATAATAAATGTATATATATGGATATATATATGTGATATGTATATTATATATATATGTATATATTATAGAGATATATATGTAGATATATATATAGATATATATAGATATATATATATATATGATATATATATATATATTATATATTATATATATAAATAAATACATATACATATAACATATATACATATATACATATATACAATATATATATATAGATATATATCATACCTACAGATATATATACATAACATATATATATATACATACATATAATATATACAGACATATATATATACATTATATATACATTACATTTATATACAACCCATATATATATATATATATAATATATATATATATATACATACATCATACATATGGTATTATATACTATATATCATATATATATATATATATACTATATATATATATACGTATTATATATATATGTAATATATCTATGTAGATATATATAATATATAGTATATAGCTATATCTATGTATGTATATAGTTATAAAATTAGTATATGTATATTATATATATATATATAAATATATGATATATATATATGTATATATATATAGTGATTAATATATCATAGTAGATAAGATATATATTGTATATATATATATATATGTCTATATATAATATTATATATATGTATAATAATAGAGGTATATATATATATATAATATATGTATATATATATATGTGTATATATTATATGTAACTACTATATATATGGATATTATATATGTTATATAATATAGGTATTATATATGTATATACTATATATATGTATACTATATATATCGTATTATATATGTAGATATATCTATAGGTATATATATATTATATAGATATATATATATATATATATAATCATATATATATAGTGTAGACAGCTCTCTGGCATTATATAATATATATATATATATATATATATATATATATATATAATATATATATATCTTTTTTTTTTTTTTTTTTTTATATAAATAAAAAAACAATATATAAAAGAAATATATATATATATATATATATATATTATATATAATATATATATAATATATATATAATTGTATGTGATTAATAATATATATATATATATATATATATATATATATATATATATTTATTTTATTTTATTTATTTTTTTTATAGTTTTGGGAACCAGTTCTAGTCTACTTCTGTACTTATCTCTCCGCTCAATCACTATTTCCTAGTTGGTTGTTCATGATCATTTAATCTTTGAGATTCCTATGAAAATCTCTCAAGTCATGACACTTTCTAGTGATGTAAGATATTGTTTCTTATTCCATCGACATCAAATGGATATATGCTGTCTTTGTATTTTGTAATAGTACTTGCAAGTAATAGTTAACCATGTTGGATTATGTATATGATGCCCACAACTTTTACTGCCACTAAAAGGTAAAAATGCTGTTTATCTTCTGTAAATAACCTTTTTAAATTTGTCTCATATGATAAATTTGGAAAATTGAAATGCTAGGCTGAGCACAGAATCGGATGCATGAGGGAAAATTTAGAAGCATGGGAAACATGAATTTACTTAAGTACTCTACAGTTTCATAAATTATTGTTTAGCTCATTCACAGCAGAATGTCATTTAATCATGCTAGACCACCTCTCATGCCAGGATGATGTGTTTATGTTGTGTGCAGTCAAGCTTACCCTGGCCGCTATTATTGAGGAGAAATTGTCCCTTAAAAGTAGGCTTTTTGCCAGCCTCTTGTCATTAGAATAGATAGGAGGGTAATTTTGTATTTCCTGTGTTACTGATTTTTCACATAGGCAGGTGACTTGGCATGCACCCTGATGTGTTGTTTGCTATGGCATTGGGGTCTCCTATCCTCATTGGATTGAGGGCCTATCTCACAAGCAAAGATTACTGTTTACTTTTTATTTTCTACAATTCTGTCATGTACTTTGTTTTCATGAAATGTCCAGAGAGCATATTAACCTGCTGCCACTGGGGATGTTTTATGGACATGCTATGCCTATAGTTGGTTAATTGTATGTTCATATAGATGGCTCCATAAGTGCTAGTCACCAATGAGGCAGCTACTAGTCCAACCAATCTCACATGTTTACCTTTTTTTGTGGATTTTTTGAAAATGTGTATCTTTTTATATGGCTATCAGTATTGTTATGAAAGCTATAATAATTATAGTGTGAGTAGTAATAAAAACAACTTTAACATAAATATCATACAAAAAAAATCCTGAAAATTCACTGGAGGGGGAAAATTAGATGACTGCTAATTGGCTCCTTGGTGGCTGAGCACTTCTGGAGCCATCTGTGTGTAGGTCATATCAATGCAGTGAATGTTGCATTTTCCCAGCAGTATTAGTTGAAATATCATCATTATGAGCATTCTTTAATGTGTTCCATTGCATAATATCATAATCATGATTGCCAAAGTTAAAGGGCATACAGAAATCTCAGGAATCATTTTTAGTTACCACATTTATAGTAACATTTTGTAATTGGTATCTATATTTGTATCTATTTTGACTTGTCTGATACTCCTGTGTTTGGATTTTTTTTCAATGATTATTGCTTTTTGATTTTTTATAGGGTAGCTTTTAATCCATTGACAATAAGTACATGTACTGTCCTCTGTAGTTTTGTTTTGTCATATATGGTTGCACTTCATTGGCTTCACAAGTGCTTAGTCACCAAAGAGTCAGTTATTTGGCCTATCTAACCTAACTTCCGTTGCTGTCATTATCCTTAGTAATATTAATATTGTTATTGTTAACAATAATAGTTAATTATACTTTAATGATTCTTCTTGCCATAGCTACTAAAAGACACTATTAGCATTTTGCTCTATATTTATCCTAAAAATAACAAAAACCTTGATCATTGAACATTTATATCCACTCTGAAAAGGCAAAATTTGTTGGATATACAGATCCATGAAGAAATGAGAGACAAGAGAAGAAGGGGCAAAACTCAACTGTTGTTCATAGTTCAAGTGACTGTATGCATTTTTCTCAGATATAAGGAATTAAGCTTCTTTTAAATGTTTCTAGTAAGAAGAAAAGTGTTTTGGAAAAAGTTGGTGTGTGTGTGTGTGTGTGTGTGTGTGGTGTGTGTGTGTGTGTGTGTGTGTGTTGTGTGTGTGTGTGTGTGTGTGTGTGTGTGTGTGTGTGTGTGTGTGTGTGTGTATTTGTATTTGTATTTGTATTTGTATTTGTATACAGTTTCACCTTTCATTGTATCCATACAGTACATGTAGATAGATAGATTGATTGATAGATCTTTAGTAAATTGATATTTCAGAGAATTATGGCTGCTTTACCATATGTTGACTAATTATAAAATATGTCTTTCATCAGTTTACTGGATGCATATATATAGTTCTATTTGTCTTTACTGTAAATTACTTTATTTGAACTTCTTTTATCAGGAACCTTGGTGACAGCAGTGTATGATGATGACAGTGGATCTGGTAGGGAAGACGAAGGCAACAACGATGATGGTGGTGCATCTGGAGGAGCTGGTGCATCTGGTGCTGTTGGGGCATCGGGTCACGGTGGGGGGATGGTTGTGGGTCACTACGCCCCCTTCTGGATCCCTGATGAAGATGCTCCCTACTGCCAGGAGTGTGGTCAGAAGTTCACAGTCATACGGCGACGCCATCATTGCAGGGCTTGTGGACGTGTCTTGTGTGCGCAGTGTTGTCATGACAAGGCACCTTTGCCGTACATGGAATACAAGGAAGCTCGAGTTTGTGGGTCTTGCCTGCAGTTGATACAGGCTGGTAAGTTTATCTGTGGATGCTGATATCACAAGGCTGATATCAGAAATCAATTATGTAATATCGTTGAAATATAAATACTGTATGATCTGCTTAGTTGTAATGATCTGTTCAGTGGAATGATGTGTACCTCTGAAATACCCTACTATATTAGTTTAATTCATTACTAATTTTTTTTCTTTTCTGAGAGTGTCGCACAGACTAGCTGATGATTGATATGATGGTAGATGTTTTATCGTTTATAAACATCTTGATTTTTTATTTATTGTCATCCATCATAGGGCTGGAAGATGAACCTGATGCTGCTGCGAGATCATCACGGCAGTCTTCGGACAGTCATCGACGACCTCCAGATCCTAATAACCCTATGGAGTACTGCTCTAGGGTGCCTCCACCGCAGCAGGTCGCATCCACCTCTGCTGTGCCTCCACCCACAGTCATGGTGCCTGTCGGTGTGTTGAAGCGTGAGGGTGAGTACAGACTAGGTACTGCAGCTCCTTTGCATGCCTGTTTAAGCATTATAGCGTAATCTCACTGATTCCTTCTTTGGTTGTGAATTGTTATTCAATAAATTTGATTTTGAAAACATTTTTGGGAACCTTGAAGTATACTTTTTTTTATTGCCTGTTCTCTAAATGTGTTTCCCTTTTATTCTTGCTTCTCCTTGCTTCGTCCTTGCTTACTAACTACTCCTCCTCCTCATCTTCCTCCTCCTTCCTCATCCACTTTCTTATTTTTCTTTTGTCCTTCCTCCTCCTCCTCGCATCCTCACTCCTCCTCCTCCTCACAGGCTCCTACTCTCCTTCCTCCGCCTCCTCCTCCTCTCCT
Organism: Penaeus monodon; assembly: GCF_015228065.2. Lineage (NCBI taxonomy): Eukaryota > Metazoa > Arthropoda > Malacostraca > Decapoda > Penaeidae > Penaeus > Penaeus monodon. The sequence goes on along the minus strand of NC_051386.1, from coordinate 57,178,049 downwards.
CCTCCTCCTCCTCCTCCTTTCTCCTCCTTCTCTCCCTCCTCCTCCTCCCTCCCCTCTTCCCTCCTCCTCCTCCTCCCTCATCCTTCCCCTCCTCCTCTCCTCATCCTCCCTCCTCCTCCTCCTCCTCTCCTCCTTCCTCCTCTCCTCCTCCTACTCCTCCTCCTCCTCCTCCTCATCCTCCGCCTCCTCCTCCTCCTCCTCCTCCTCCTCTTCTCTTCTCTTCGTCTCTTCCTCTTCCCTCTTCCCTCCTGCTCCCTGCAGCTTCTTTTTGTTCTGCTCATCCTTTTATCTCATTTCCTTTTCTTTCTGATTTTTTTTCTCCCTTGTCTCTTTCTCCTTATTTTGTTCCCCAACCCCCTCAGTTCTTTCATGCTTCAGGATTCCTTTTCATCACACATTTTAGATAAAATATGTGAAGAATTATCATTGATTAGTGAGATTTGTGCGTGATGCTATCCGTTTTGATTCTAGAATTACATTGTTTTATACTTTTGCATAAAATTTGCATTTTATTATATATTTATTCATCTCTTTTATAGAATAGTTTAGCATATTAGAATGTAGTTGTCTGTTTTATTTTATTTTTAAATGAACCATGTTATTGTTGTGTTTTAAACTTGATTTGTAGATGATGAAATTATTACTAAAAATATAAATGTTGATTTCTTTCTGATATATATGTGCCTGGTATAAATATGGACTTTGGGTCTTTAAAACAAACCTTTTATAAATATTAATGTGACTTTACTAAGTTGTTGTAGGAAGCCCTTATGATGTTATTTTACACGTGGAACATGACCGCATGTACTTACACTAAAGAAATTTATTTATTTAGTCTCCTGCAATGCTTTAAACTTGCATTTGATACATTGTTACTGGGTATGTCAATGGATCCCCCTGCCTCATAATCTTGACAGAAACATTTTAGATTTTCACCTCCAGGGAATTATTATCTTTTTACAGTTTTAAGGTTTTACTCTCTCGTAACACATTGAGATGGACACATGTATATAAAGGTACACACCCATTCAGCAGTGTTGTATATACAAACGTGTGCTAATATTAGCTTTTTTTTTTTTTTTTTGTTATTGAAGGGATTTTGGATATTTATGTATACTGTAGTTTAGTGATTCCAACCGTTTGCCAAATGTCTTTTCGCTGATGGACACTTGGTATATATATATATATATATATATATATATATATAGATATATATATATATCTATATACATATACATATAAACATATACATAGATATATTCTATCTATATTATATATATATATATATAATATGTTCTATATATATTTGGATAGATGTAATATGTATATGGTAATCTATATATGTATATATATGTATATATGTTATGTAGTATATATATATATGTAGATATATGGATATATTATAAATATAATATATATATCTATAGGTCAGATATATATATAGTATATATACTGATACATATATAATAGATATAAATTATATTAGAGAGATACATATAGATAGATATAGAGTATAATATATATAGATGTATATATAACAATAGAAACATATATAATATATACATATAATATATATATATGTATATATATATCATGTATATATATACATTATAATATATATATATATATATATAATAATATATTATACATATATATATTATAATATATAATAACATAATACATATACAATTATAATACATTACATATACATATATACATGTAATGTATATCTGTATATGTATATAGGTATATATATATGTATTATATGATTATATACGTATATTACCACACACACCAATGTCCACCACCCCAACCATATATATGTTAATGTACATATATATATGTATATATATATATGTAATATATATATATTGTATATGTATATAGATATGTATATAGATATGTATATATATATGTGTATATATATATGTATATGTATATATATGTATATGTATAATATGATGTATATGTATATATATAGTATATATATATAATTTTATATATGTATAATTCTACATTATATATATATATACATATATATACTAAATATCTATACATATACACTATACATATACAATATACATATAACATATATATATATGTATATAATATGTATATATATATGTAGTATATAATGTATAGATTATGTAATAATATATGATATATTGTATATATATGTATATATATATGTATTATATGTATATGTATATATATATGTATAATAATATATATGTTATGTATATATCATGTAATGTATATATATATGTATATGTATAATATATATGTATATATAATATGTATATGTTATATATATATATGTATATGTATATATATATGTCTACAGCTATATCTAGCTCCCACCCCCACACTAGTGTCACACTATATATTATTATGCCCACCCCCTAACTACCACCTCACCCCAGCATAATGTATAGGTATATGTATATATATATGTATATGTATAATTATATATCTAGATATTTATATATGTAATATATATACATATATGTATATAGTATATATAATAACTATATGTGTGTTATATATATATATATATCTATATATAGATATATGTTATTATGTAATATATATATATAGATATATTATATATATGCATATATAGATATATAATATATATATATATATATATATATATAGGTGGATAATGTTATAGATAGCTATATATATATAATACTATATAATAATATACATATATATATATACATAGTATATATATATACAAAAAAAAAAAAAAAAAAAAATATATATATATATAACATTATATATTATAATATATATATAGAGGCTATAGATATATATATATATATATGTATGTATATATATATCTATATAATATATGTATATATATATGTATAATATATGTATATATATGTATGTATATATAATATATATATATATTAATATTATGATATTATATGTATATATATATGTATGTATATATATAAGATATACTATATATATATATATATAATATATGTATGTATATATGTATGTATATATATATATATATATATATGATATATGTATAGAGAGAGTATGTTATATGTATGTAGAGAATTATATGTATATATATAGATAGTGATATATAATGTAGTAGAGTATATAATATATATAGATTATATATATGGTATATATTATGTATATAATATGTATCTAATTATATATTTATATAATATGTTATATATATGTATGTAATATGTATGATAGATATATATAATGGATATATATGTATATAGAATATATATATAGTATATAGATATTGTATATATATAGGTATATATAGATATATGGTATTATATATATAGGTATGTAGATAGTGAGAGATACGAGAATGATATGGATATAGATATATATATATTATATATGTGTTGTGTGTATATAATGAATATATATATATATATATATAGAATATATATATAGCTATATATGTGGGTGGTATATGATATATGAGAATATGTATATATTAGCTATATAGATATCTAGATCGAGATATATATATATATATAAAGAATAATATAGTATAAATAAAATTACAGCTATTATAAATAAGCTAAGAACTAATATAGATATACATACAGAGATATATATATATATATATGTAAGTATATATATATATATATATATATATAAAAATATGTAGGTATGTATATATATATTATTTAATATGTATATATATATATATTATATATATGGAAAAAAATTTTTATGATATATATATTATTGATATGTATATATAATAGATATATATTATTTATATGTATATAGATTCGATATTATGTAAGGTATATTAGATAGATAGTATTTATATGTGATAATATAGATATATTATTGTATATGTAATATATATATATTCATTAGATAGTATAGTATATATATATATGATAATATATAAATAATAAATATATATATAATATAACTAATATATATATATATACATATACATAATAGATATATATATACAGATAAATAAATAGATATATATATACATTATAAATAATATATATATATAAAGAATAATAATAATAAATAAGATATAATATATATATAATTACATATAAATAATATATATATACATACATACATAGGTATACTCATATATATATATGATAATAGATATATATAGAATATATATACATTATTCGATGTATATATATTTTTGTTATATATATATATATATATATATATATATAGATATGATTTATATATTATATAGATGATTATATCTATATATATATATATTATATATATACTCTATATATATATGTGGTGTGTATATATATATATATATATATATATATATATAGAGATATATATATATATAGATATACTATATATATTACACACAACACACTATATATATATTATGATAGTATATATATATCTATACATATATTAAAAAAAAATATATAGATATACACACACCATTTATATATAATTATAATATATAATATTTAAAAAAAATTTTTAAAAATTTAATATATATATAATTAAATATATATTATATATATATACACACCACACACATAATATATATATATATAATATATATAACTAATATATATATATTATAATATATTATACTATACACATATATATATATATATATATATATACACACTATATATATATATATATATCTATATGTATATATATAGGTAAATTATACACATATATATATATATACACATACCACACATATATATATACACATATATACACATATATATATATACACATATATACACATTATATTTATATAAT
>NC_051386.1:57168267-57170767 GCF_015228065.2 Penaeus monodon | reverse complement strand
GCACCTGCATGCACAGGAGCATGTACATATGCATGCCCACACTCTTTCACTGACACAGAAAGTCACACACACACACACACATATAACTTGTACATGTTCAGATGATGACAAAGGAGGAAATAGGAAATTTTGATATATTGATGAATTAGTAAAGGATAAAACTTTATAAAACTCAGTGCTTACAGCATGTCATTAGATGAAATAGTGTTATTAGCTATGCTGCATGAAGAGATCTTTAGTGTTGTTGGTGTGATTGAGAAAAGCAAGTTTGACACATATACCTTTTATTTTTGAAATTGAATTAATGCTGCATATGTTAGTGATGTCTTTTGTGTTTTGTTTGCTTTTGTTTTTTTGAATTTGTGTGTGTTTGTGTATGTATGTTTCTTTCTTTCTTTCTTTCTTTGTTAAGAAAAAAATAGTCAAGACCATTGTTAGGGCTTTTAAAAATATTGCCCAGTGCTTACGTATGTTTAAGCAGGCCATCTTATTAAGAAATAGAAGGAGTAAATTAGGAATACCAGTAAAAGGAAAGGATTAAACTGTGCTATTACCCATCATAATATAGGAACATGTTGCTGTAGATCTGTACTCCCAATAGTGATGGATCACTGATTTTTAATGTTCAAAACCAAGGACTGAAATTTTAGGGTTCATTGACAGGAGAAACACAATTGCATTTTGTTACAATACCTTTATTATGTATAAGCTGTCAGAAGCTGTCAGATAAGAAGCATGGAGTTTTCAGATTTTTTTACATGACAGGATCATGTAAAAAAAACTTGGTCTTATTGCAGACAGGTAGGAGTGTGGGGTTGTAGTTGAGATTGGAAGGGCATTCTACTCAGGAGGATGAAAACTAGGATACTAAAAGGGTTGAGTAACTTGGACAAAGAAAAAGAATAAGCCCACCTTTCTTGTTTTGAAAACTGTATTTATATGAAATACTTCTTGATATAGTAAAAAAACATATGAAATCTAAAGATGTGTATGGTATTTAAACAATGAAAGTATTGTTAATAATTCTTCAAATTCTGCGATTACAATCAGAAACTATGGTTGTTACAAAATCTGGAGAGGTATTATGGATGCTGATTTGTAGTCATCCTTGTAAAATTTCTACATCAGACAGCAGTAACTTGATACTGTTAACATAATAAAGATGAAAATGGTATTGTTTGACAGTGTCTATATTTAGATTGTAAATGCTGTTACATGTTTTGCAAAAAGTTCAGTGTCAGAGATGTATATGAAGTTTGAGTAGTTCTTGTAATCTGAATCATTGGTGGGTGCATTAGTAAGAATTTTGGAGAAAAAAATCTGTATCAATTTGAAAATTAAGATAATTTGTAAATGACAAACTACAGTTTAGGTTTACAACAGTATTGTTGATAACATTGCAACCTTCATAATCATGTGTCAGCAAATACATACAAATGATTATTGATATTTTTAGAAAATTTTCTGTTTTTTATTTCCATTGTTAGATCTCATGTTGAGAAGTTCAGAGCAGGAAAAAGTAAAAAGATCAGATGCGAGACTTTCATTGAGAAGTTGAAAGTTGTTTTATCTGCTTACTGGAATTTATTAGTTTCACTGCATTATCATAGTTTCATTAATTAACATGTAGTTGGTAATTACATAATTGTTTTATAAACTTTTATAACGCTATCAGTACATACTTAATTCCATGAGATAATTTTTGTTGTGTCACTGGTATCTTGAGCTGAGAACACATATGAGCCGAATTATCATTTAGCTGGAGTATATTGCCTCAGACAGGTCACCCAACTTCTCTCCTATCTATACCATGTACTCAGCTTATAACAGTACAACAGACTTCACAAAGTAGATAGTCACTGGGAATATGCACATGTGTTTTCTTGCTATGAAATCCAAATGTTCATGTTGGAAACTTGTAGGAAATGTCCATAGCTTTTGTATTGAATTATGGAGATACTGAGGAACCTGAACCAGTGGTTTGTAATATTTATTTCAATGTTACCTGTATCAGATATTTGGTGTATTGATTGATCTCATATGGAAGTATCAGACATTTTGGAAACACATTTTTTTCTGTGTGTTATGCTTTCTTTTCATCATATTTTAAGTAGCTCACAAGATAAACATACATGGTATACATAGTGTTTGAGTGGATTTGAGGATTGGTATGTATGTTTGAATAAGATCAACGAAATCTAGAAATGTTATATTTTCTTACTGAATGCAGAATATTCAAAGTACTTTTGGATGTAGGTGGCAGTACATTAGGTATTGAGTAATTATGAGTGATTATTAGTATTACTATTGTTATTATCATTATTATTATATTTTTCTCATTACCCTCTATATGTAGCATCACTTTCTCAGCAAATTTATCTATTCTTAAAGCTTTTAAAACTAGGAGAGGTTTTATCTAATAAGGGATCCTTAGCCATTCCTTGATATGTAATGCAGTCATATTTTCAGTTTTTGTGTGTATGTGTGTGGGAGGGTTGAG
>NC_051386.1:57135767-57155767 GCF_015228065.2 Penaeus monodon | reverse complement strand
CATACAACAACATACATACATACATACATACATACACACACACACACACACACACACACACACACACACACACACACACACATACATTTATAATATACATACATACATACATACATACAACATACATACATACATACATACATACATACATACATACATACATATATATATATATATATATATATATATATATATGTATATATATATACATATATACATACATACATACATATATAATGTATAACTTGTTAATTTTATGATTAGTATTGAATTGTGTTTTCCTTGCTCCTGTATCTCTTTTTGGTTGTTAATCCAATTTGTTTAAGCAAATTCAAACTTCTCCTTATTGCTAATGGAAGCTCTAGGATCAGATATTGCCATTTCACCCTCACTTTTATTTTGTATTTTTCTCCTTTTCATTTCCCTCCCTTTCTTCTTCTTCTTCTTCTTCTTCTTCTTCTTCTTCTTCTTCTTCTTCTTCTTCTTCTTCTTCTTCTTCTTCTTCTTCTTCTTCTTCTTCTTCTTCTTCTTCTTCTTCTTCTTCTTCTTCTTCTTCTCTTCTTCTTCTTCTTCTTCTTCTTCTTCTTCTTCTTCCTTTTTTATACAGTGAGGCAGAAGTTGAAGTTATCAACAGATATTTTAGAAAATTTCTCTTTTTCTTCTGTTTTGTATTGGAATAAGGGTTGTACTAATCTACCTATTTGTGCTAGTGGTTTTGAGTAATTTCCTGTGGTTTGATGCTTGTTTTGATGTGGTAATTGGATGTGGGTAGTATACTTTGGCAAACTGAAATAGAAATTATTTGTTTTTTAAGACCAGTGATAATGTAAACATGAATTGATTACATTATGCGCTGCTGCATTAACCCACTAATACTGGGGATGGCATGTACATACATGCAATGTGCACAAGTGCTTAGTCACCATGAATCAAATTATTAGCATTATCAAAAAAAAAAGAAGGAAAAACAAACTTGAGGGGCAATCAGGTGAGGTTTTGTGGACATACTAATTGCCTCCTAGGTGGCTGAGTTCTTGTTTAACGATCTGTTTGGAAGGACAATTCACAAAGCAAAACTAGATTTGACAGTGATATCTTGATATTAGATGCAGTAAATTCTTATTTTGGATATAGATACAATCAGATTATCATTAACATCTCCTCAATATAAATGTGCAAGTTTCTGAAAGTAACCTTGTCTTTTATACAGATATCTTCCCTTAGATAGAAATAATATGGCTTAATCCAAACTTAAACTAACAAAGCATCAGAAGTAACATTTTGAATATATATACTTGATATGGTTATATTAAAATAAAAATTATTTTTATTGGACATTAAGAGTGAGTACTCTATAACATTATTACTATTACTTGATTTTAACCTATTGATGCTGAGACTGCACGTACACATCCACATGCCCACAGTGGATATGTGTTGTTAATTTCGTTTATACTTATGCTTCTGAATGACCAAATCACCAAGGAGTCAATTACTAACATACCTGACCAAATCTGTTTACCATATTCCTTGAAATGTGTTTGTTGCTATGATAAGGAGAGTAATAGCAGTGTTGATAGTAATAATAAAAGTTATTGAAAAAAAAAAAAGAAGGTGAGGCCAGGTATAGTTAGTAATGGATGGACTAAGCACTTATGAAGTCATATGTATGTAAGCAAAATTAATAAAACAAACCATAGTTTATAGTACATGCATAAAGTAATTAATTTATAATGTGTAACAGTGTCTAAGCCGAAGAGTAAACAAAATTCTATTTCTAGTAAAAGTAGCTGTAAAATGTAGAAACAAAATTGCCATGTCTTGTTTAAAGAATAATGCAAATTAGAATATGAACACTAACATTTTTATGAAGTTTGGCATTAATGATGGCAGGTTGCTATATTGGTGTTATTGTCAAATATTTTATATTCTGGTAATTGTGTGGTTAGGATTTCATTGTTATTATTGCTGTTACTGTTGATATTTTTATCATGCTATTAACATTTTAATGACTAGAAGCATTTGATTATTGTCGATAATACTAATAAGCAGTCAATATACTATTTTGTGTCATCATTCCTGGATCTTTTATTGTTTTTTAGAACAATTGCCACAGTTATAGTCACTAGCAGTCTTGATAATCATTTTAGAATATATATTTTTTTTAAGGGATCATTGTAACTTGGGGCTTGTAAGCTATATGAGGGCTGGGGCTTATAAGCTATATCAAAATCATAATTGTGTATTTTATACCTTTGTTTCATGACAGGCTGAATAGTTTGATCATCTGAGGACAAATTAAAGTCTGTTGTAGTTAGGGTTATATACCTTTTTATTTTGTACAATATTAAAGAAGTCTTTTTCAAAAATAGCATTACTGTTAATGAAACTGAATTTGATGGATATATAGAAACTGCCTTATTTGTAATTAATGTACAGAGTATATTTCTACTATACATCACAAACAAAGGAAGTCATAAAATTGTATAACAGTTTAATTGAAATTTTGAAAAGTCTTAGAGCTACAGTAGTGGCCACTCTGTGCCATCACTCAAATTTAATGAAAGGCATATCATTCAGTTGACAAATGGGAAACATATAACATACAGTATTTTGAAACAAAATATAGACGTGAATTAGACAACAGAGAAAAACTGCATGATAAAGTAAATGCAAATTATCCTTGTTGATTTATTGAGTGGTGAATAAGATATTGATGTCAGAGTAAGCATATGAAGTTTGTGAAAACTGGTCTGGATGCCTGAATACGGGATTTTATTGTATATTTATATTATGGCCTGGTAGAGAGTTATTTTCTGTGTCCTTGCTACCTTTTAATTATAGCTAGTTTATCAAAAGATATGTTGTTGTCTTCATAGGTAAAATATTGATGGGATTAATTGATATTCATTATTTTTGCAGAGTATGTCTTTGAAGATAACCCAGATAGCAGCAAGTTGGAGGAGCAGATGAGAGGAGACGGACCACCAGTAGTTTTTGCTGTTCACAAGAATCTTACAGTCCTTGTCAAGATGGTAAAACGTAAGTATGTGTTGTGTCTCTGGCATTCTTTGCTGGAGGAAATGGTAAGGATGAATAGTTGTAAATTCTATGATTTTTTAAATTAGTTTTACTTGTATGTAGTGCTTTCGTGTGTTAAAGTTCCTACTTTGTACCATTGACAATCTATAAATATGCTGAATAGGTTTTTAGAGTGAATGAACTTAAGGCAATCATTTATAACCAAATTTATGTTTGCAGTTGAGTGTTGTGTAGGGGTGGAGGTCTGGAACATTGCCACCCGTGGTCTGTGTACGGTGGGTCAGGAGGAGTTGGTTGTGCTTCTGGAAGTGGCTCCTGGAGAGACTCACCCCCCGAGGGACATCTTTGCCTTCTTCCACACTGTCTATCAGCAGGCTAATCAAGGTAAGGAGATGCCGGCCAGGTTTGCTGATGTTTTAGAGGTGCAAGATGATGATGATATTGCCAGTTTTGCTGGTGTTGGAAGTGGAAAAAGTGAGCTAAATTTGTTGATGTTGGAAATATTTACAAGGGTATTAGCAAGGAGGTTTTTTGTAGAATGGGGTGTTAGCATGTCAAAGAATCTTTTGGATTTAATGAATAGTATGCGAACATTTTATATTTGTCTTGTTATTAGATTCCTTTGTGATTTGTCAGGATGTTTTGTTACCAAAGTGCACAATGTTTTATCATTAAAATGCAGACATCATATTGCTGTGATGTTTGTTTTACAAAATAATTGATTAGACTGTTTGAAGTTGTTCATTTGATCTCTCAAAGGCTACATACCATGCAAAATTGCACACCATCAATATGAATATGTTCATTAATTTCTCTAAGAGAAAATGCTTGAGGTGTTAAAAAAAGAAAGAAAAAAAGAAAGGGAATGTTTCATTGCACAATAGTGATAGATATGTTGCAAGAAAGTTTATTTATTCCTTTTTCCAGGGAACTTGGTACCTGAACTAGGACATACCATCTTTACTGAACCAGAAGGATTTTTAGGGTCTCGGGAACACGGTGGTTTCCTGTACATACGGCCCACATTCCAGTGCCTGCGCAACCTAGTGTTGCCACCTTCTCCGTATATATTTGCCGTCCTTATTCAGAAGTGGGAGACACCTTGGGCTAAAGTGAGTAGAAAAAGGAATATGTATATATTTTTTCTTTATGTAAAGTGTGGGGAAAAATTTAGAGGAATTAAAACCACTCTGAATCTTCCCTTAATTTTTTCTATTGAAGAGGAGTTGTTTGATTTTGTTATAAAAGCGAGTATTATTTATGCATAAATTGAGAATGTGAGAAACTCTACAGAAGTTATTATTGGTGTACAGATAGATATCTTAGATTTAAAGATTTACAATTGGGAGCACAAACAGCGAGCTGCTTTTTTTTCTTTATAGAGTGATTGCACTTGATATTTGTTTTTCCATTTATTTTGGGATTTCTCATTACATTCTTTTCCAGCTTTTCCCACTGCGATTGATGCTGCGTATGGGAGCTGAATTTCGATACTATCCTTGTCCTCTTGTGTCAACTCGCAACAGAAAGCCAGTCTTTTGTGAGATTGGACACACAATTATGAATTTGTTAGTGGTAAGTTTATGACCTGTAGATATTTGGTCTCATCACAAGGATATAATTTTATGAATCACTAAAAGTGGCATATAGACTGATGATTCGAAATTCACTTTAAGAGTAGGTTTGCATCTCATATTTTGAGGGGAAAATGTAGCTGAGTTAAGATTAATTTTGCATTAAATTTTCAAGGGAAAAGAACATCGCTTTTTGTGTTTATGGTATTACTATTAGTCCATGTAGATGTAATTCCTGCTTCTCCTTTCAGGATTTCAGAAATTATGCCTACACAGTTCCTGCAATTGAAGGCTTTGTTATCCATATGGAAGACAAGAAGACCAGCCTGCTCTTTCCAAAGAATAGATATGAACAGGTATGGAAGTGGTTATATTTTGTGGATTATTATTGTTGATATTATTTTTCATTTACATGCTTATATATGCATTTTTTTTTCCACATTACACTTGTCACTCCATTTATTTATCTCATCTCATTCCAGTTTGCTTTCCTTCTGAAGTATTATTATTAGTCTCCTCCTCTCCTGCACTAATTTTTTTTTCACAACTTCCATTTCCCTCAACACATCTCATAAGAAAGTATTCTCTCCCTTTTCATCTTCTCCTTTACTTTCCCATCATTCTCCTTTCACTCAGAATGTTCACACTTTCTCTCACTGCCATTCATGTCATTATTTGTCACTTATTCCCCTCCTTGTCTTGTTTTCTGTTAAACTTTCCGTGAATGATGTCTTCCCCTTGGTAGGCTATTAATGGAAACCTTGTCTCTTCTAAGGTGGCCAAAGCTTTAAGTAACAGCAATGACCATGTTCTTGCTCTGGGGGCTAACTTCAGTCCACAAGCAGACTCGCATTTAGTCACTATAGAAAATGATGACGGACACTATTCCACTCAAGCCATCAATATACATAACCGACCACGAAAAGGTTTGTTTGCTGTTCATGTATTTTAGAATATGCTAACTATTTTAGTATGATAAGAAATCTCTTAACCATAAATCATTATCTGTCTCAGCCAGAGTTGTGTGCAGTATAAAGGAAGATTACAGCAGATTCTTTTTTTTGTCTAGTTCACAAACTTACTAAAACTTACTACTTAATTATTCTAATGTAAAAGTATTCTAATTGGAAGAAACGATGTAGTAATTGTGTGAAGAATTGATGTTGAATGTTGATTTACTTGCAAAAAGTATGTATATGAACCTATCCGCTAATTAGTAAAGACTTACTATGATCGCAACCAATTAAACCATGTCGACCCGTTTGGCATCTATTCTTGCCATGCTCTCAATGGACGCCAACCGTTTGGCATGTAATCTTGCCATGGCATCTATGGGCCCCGTAACGTTTGGCACGTATTTTTGCCTTGATGACTGACCATAGACTGACAGTTTATTATTTTTTTCAACCTAATACTTGGCTCTGTTACTAGTCTTATTTGACTGGTTGATAAATATGTGACGTATGTAATTTATGACATATGTAACTGTCGTAATTATTTATGACTTGTAATCTTGTGATTTGTTCACACTAGATTGCATGATTATGATGTACCTTGACCTGACTGGCTGGAAACTAGTAATTGCTTTGATTGGTGCATCAGGTCACATGGCGTGATCTGATTGATTAGTCATGTGAATAAAAGGTCAGTCAAAGGCTCATTCCAGCAGAATGATCGCAGCCATGGAAGGTATGAAGGTATATTCTCTCTACAATCTTGTACTAAAGAAAAAACTAACTTAAAGTGTGACATCACATATCAATACAAGCATTTGAACATCAAAGAACGCTACATTCAATTCTGCTTTCTTCCTTTTCTGTTGAATGAATGATAAAACATGGTGATCTCTTATAGGGAAATGCACTCTTCAGTATCAAATCATTTGCTTGCTGCTCGCTTCATTGAAAGTTTTGAAAAAAAAACACAAAAACGGCTATGTCCATATTTACATCTCGGCAAAAACACACTAACTTTAGGCATAAAGTGTGATGTCATCGATTGTGTAGAGATTGAAGGTTCGTATATCGCTCAATACAAAGGTCGAATGATCCTAAAAAACTAGAAGAAAGTACAGTTGCTAACATTCCTTATATAAAGGAAACTTTCATATATCTTGGATAGTTTCCCTGCAAAATATATATATGTCTTTGCGCGCTCAGAAATCCTTTGCGCGGCCACGGTGGCAACTATTACGTAGCGGCGCTGAGCGCCAGGAAAATCCGGGAATGGTTAAAAATGAAAAACTTTGCATAGTTAAGAGTACCATTTCAAAATTAAAATGAGTGAACTTATCTCATTATGTATTATACAGAGCAAGTAGTGAGAATTTCTGTCATTACTTAAGTTTCATTGAAAGTTCAAATTATTTTTTTTCCATTGTCACCATTTTTGAGTTGAGACCATCTTCGAAGTATTTTGTAAGGAGATCTATTGACAAGAAAGTTCTCTTGTATATAACATGTAAAGTAGAATTTCATGGCTTTACTAAATGGAATAGACCTCTCCATGATGATCAGGATATAAATGACTTAGCACACAAGAAAGCAATGGTGGGGTGTAATAGTGTCCAGGAGTAAAATTCAATCCAGACATGAGAGCCTCATACAAAATGTATTTTAGAGTGAGAGGCTTAAGTGCATATTTTTGGTAGAATAGTTGATGGTAGAATTGATAACTTTAAGAGTTCATGAAATGCATGTAGGAAAGTTTTATTGGAAAAGCATCACAGGTGATTGAGAAAGTGTGTAACATATATTAAAGTATTTCTGTGTAACAGAGGCAGTAGTTGTGACAAGGAAAAAGTGATTGTGTGGATATTCTGAGAACTGTTCAACATGACCAACATAAAACTCAAAAATGATTCATTACAATTTTATTAATTCTATTATTTTTTCTATTTCAGTGACTGGAGCAAGCTTCATTGTGTTTAATGGAGCACTGAAGACCACGTCTGGTCTGTCTGCCAAGTCCTCCATTGTAGAAGATGGTCTGATGGTTCAGGTACTTTCACTTTGATTTTTTCTCTGTTACTGTATCAGCTTTTTTGAAAATACAGTAAGTAGCTTTGTGACCTTGCATTTCATTTCAGAACAATTTTCTCTACAGATACCAGCTGATATGATGACAAAGCTGCGTGAAGCTTTGCGTAATATGAAGAATTTCGATATCCCATGTGGTCCCATCTCAACCAGTATGCCAGATGAGGTCGTGTCCATTGAATGGACTAGTGATGACAAAAACTTCAACGTGGGGTTAGTTTTCAAGTAGATATTTTTAAAGTTTCATTTAATTTTTCGAAGTATATTTTATATTTCCCTTGCATTCAGGTGAATTGTGTTATGAATTTGCTAGAATATTGGTCTTTATCTGTACAGTTATCCTCTGCTTATTCTCCTCCTGGAATATGCTTGTATGCTATACCCACATCATTAACCCATTGCCGACGGGTGGCATGTACGTACATGCCATGGCATGGCGGGACCATCTGCCGGGGGCACGTACGCACATGCCATAGAGTATGCATGGACATGCCATGAGTTTTTTTTTTTGTTACAATCACGGCAAAAGATTATTTTTTTGCCAGTGAAAGTGTGATTAAGTCGGTTCTAACACTTTCTCATTTTTACCATGCAACAAACAAAAAAAATGCAACAAACCGACAATTTCAACTCCATGATGCCACACACTGCTTATTTTATTCGGACTATAGACCGAATAATGATCAACTATGGAGTCTATATAACAACAAAAATACCCTTCAGTCTCGATTTATCAGGAAGTTTGGCAAGTAGAGACTGTTAAAAATAATGAAAATTGAAAATACAACATATCTTCGTAGTATTACGAAGAAACGGCATGGGATGCTGGTATTTGGCATGAGTGGTCGTGCATGCTCGGGCGACGATATAAGCCCCCGGCAGCGAGGCCCCGGCCTCTATGAATGCTACCCGTCAATTATGGGTTAAGACACATTGTGGACTGGTAATAACATCTTCATTACTGTTTTCCCTTTTTTTTTTTTTTTTTTTTTTGCCTTTCCTTCTGAATGATATATTTTTTAAAAGATGATGTCATGTTTTCGAATAGATATATTCACAAGGATTAAGTGTATCTATTTTTTTTTTCTTTTTTTTTTCAAGAAGTAAAGGAATTGTTAATCCCCTCTACAGCATCAAGAGCCCAGTGGATGAGAAACAGATGGATGGCATCCCTTCTGTTAAGATTCATTCGGGCACAGACTACGTTAGTAATGCTCACTTGATAAGATGGACAGAAGTTTTTATCATGCAGGTAAGACCCATCTTTTCTCATGGCTATAGATTTGTGTGATTGATTTATATTTCAGACACATACATGTAACTATTAAAGCTTTGTTATTATCATATTTTAAAGTATTGGCAATATATTTACAGGGTGAAACCAACAACAGTAGTGATGTTAATTTGAGTCGTCTCTCAGAAGTCTTAGCAAGAGCCTTTTGTGTGGCATTAACACCACACCTGTCAGATTTGTATTTAAATGGACACTCGCGCCTTGGATTACGGGCCACAGTACATCAAGACAATGTAGGTATTTTGCTTTACAGATGTACTGTGTGGTGTACTGATGTCTTGTACTCATGCTTGTTTTCAAATAGTTTCTGACTCCTCTTAATCTTGTTATAAAGTTTTGGATTGATATTGATCAGGGAAGCAAGTATAAAGAAGAGCTTATTTTGCCCGTGTCATTTCAGGTTGGCTATGAAGCAGGAAGCAGCGGGAACAGATTGCCAGCTGCGTGTATGAATGACCTTGACATGGAGCTGATTCCTGTAATCCACAGAGCTGCAGCCAATATTACAGACCAACCCATTATACTGGAGCTTGTATTCCACATTATGGAGCAGTAGTATCCACCCAAGCACTTTCTGTTAAGGAGGAAGGAAACATGCACTGAAATAAGTAATGTAAAGTACTTATTGCAGCCTTAGTGGCTAGAGTAGATATTGCAGCAGGTCAGGCATTGGTATTTGCATTCTATATAGTACTGTTGGTCAAAGTGAAGAAGTGCAGACATTTCATATTTGAATTTGCTGTAATAGTTCACCGTATGTATGATCACATATCTATTTATTTGTATGATTTTTATTTTGAATATTACTGATGTGAATTTTCATATTTCTCTTTATTTTATTATTTATTACATATATCCATAATTATTTGCATTAGCACTGGGATCAGTGTTGACATGAGCATCATTGTAATGGTTATTATCTCAACTACTGATGATATTAGTAACTTAGAAGTGTGCACCTGTGAGACATATCAGGCAAAAAGGGTGCGGTTCTCTAAAATGTAATTTGTGGCAGTCACATTTAAGGTCTCTATTAATTTTCATTCTTGCCTGTGTTGTCTAGAATATTCCCCTAATTTCCATACTTTTTAATGTTTTGATGAGCCTAATCAGAAATTAGATTAGAAAAAAAGATTCATCCAAAATGTACTTTTATATTCTCTAAATTTATGTCTTAAAATTCTGTCAAGAATTATGTCAATAAAGCATATGAATGTAATTTTAAAATATTATTTACTTAAACAACAACTGGTATCAACAAGAGAAACCCAAAAATATATTTAATACTGACATATAATACATTCAATTCAGAAATGAAGAAATTTGAGCAACATTACAGGACCCAATTTTGTGATGAAATATCTTCAGTCACACTATTGTCCAGTTTTGAGAACTTGATTGTGGCAGTAGGATATGGCATAGATTTATTTTACCTATTAATAGCCCACAGATAAAGCCCTTTTCCATTTGCTTAATCCATCCCAAATCCACAGAAGGGAAAAGTACCAAATTTGGTAATATCACCCTTGTTGCTTGAAAAGTCTCATAATAAAGTGTATTTTAGCAAGATTCTCCTTTCAAGCTGAGGTTAACCTGAAGTTGCATTCACATCGCAGCATTTGCGAGAGAAGATTTATGGGATTGAACTCCATGAGGTGTGAAGGCCATTGCATAGCTCTACAAAGTGAACTATGCTGAAAAGTAGAAACAGATGTAGAATCCTTTGAGAATTAGCCAATATTTTTGCTTTATTTTCACTGACTATCAGGCAGAACATTAAGATCATTACTAACAGAAGCTTGCTGATATTTAACTGGCAGATCTTATCTCTATTGCACTGTTAGGAGGTCTTTAGTTATTTTTGTTTATGCCTGACATCACAGTCTGCCTTAACCCTGCTCCCAAGATTATGTGAAATCTTAGCACAGGAGTCAGTTAGTTGCAAAGGTAATGACTTAAAAGCATCAACTAGAATGCTCAAGAACCACTGGTGAACTCGCTACCATCTTGAAAAGTGACTCTCGCAAAAATGCATCAGTAGAACAAAACATAGAGCAAATTTGGCTAGTAACCTAACAGCTGCTGTTTGGAAAAGCCAATGGGTAGATTCTAGTTTTTTGGTCTCTTATGACCTTTCCTGCCTTCCTATCTTCATCCTTTCATACTTCCCAAAGCATAGTACTATTTTTTGTCATTAAATCTTTACAAAAGATTCATTTATAAATCATGATTCATTATTAAGATAAATGTTAATAAGTTTGTTCCAGTCACCATTACGTCATATATTTATGCACAGAAGAATTGGTTGTATAGATTCGATAGTTATAGGGGTTTTGTTTTTTAACAAGTAAATGGAAAATGAAAAGGGTTTGTAATAACAGTGAAATTAGCTATAATTATTTTCTTAGATAATTGTAAAGGTAATTTGATAACTTTATGGTGCTGACCAATCAATTAGATTTACAGCACTGAAACATTTTGTAGATATTAGTTATAAATCTCCTAAATCATACTTGCTGTAGTTATCTTCATAAATATCCTTTTTTCAAAATCACACATATTGCTATTGAGAATTGTATAAACTGTATAGTTCAGTATAATATTAAATGAAATATGATTAGATATTTTGATTATATGTTAGTATACATCAATTATTTATACATTGGTCGAGATAAGCACACACACACACACACACACACACACACACACACACACACACACACACAACACACACACACACACACACACACACACACACACACACACACATACACACACACACACACAACACACACACACATCACACACACAACATACAAAAACAAAACAACACACACAATCATAACACACAATACACACAAACAACATACAGTAAAACAACACATACACACACACACACAGAGTTATTTTGTAGGGCCAAAAATGTTACTAGATATGTAAATGTGAATGAAATTGATGGTAATTTTCTAGTGATGAGAATAATGTGAAAATGTTTATTGAATGATATTGTACTATTGTGTTGAATGTAAGGGAATGGGTCATGATTTTGCCACTAAGGAAGTTTGATAATTATGAAGACACTTTGTCTGATAGTGAAAGAGCTGTTATGGCTTTTAGAAAAAATAGAAAAGAGAAAAAAAATACATTCTCTCTCTCTCTCTCTCTCTCTCTCTCTCTCTTCTCTCTCTATTTCTCTCCTCTTTCTCTTTCTCTCTCTCTCTCTCTCTCTCTCTTCTCTCTCTTCTCTCTCTCTCCTCTCTTTCTCTCTCTCTCCTCTCTTTCTCTCTCTCTCTTTCTCTCTTCTCTCTCTCTCTCTCTCTCCTTCTCTCTCTCTCTCTCTCTCTCTCTCTCTCTCTCTCTCTCTCTCTCTCTCTTTCTCTCTCTCTCTCTCTTGCTCTCTTTTATTCTCTTTTCCATCCCTTCCCTTTTCTCTCTTCCTGATCTCCATCTTGGATTACTTCTCTTTATCTTTCTCTAATGTAGTTTTGTAAATTAATGAGTGGGTTCACAAACTGCTTATGAATCTACTTTTTATAGTTATTTTTCAACCAGTAATTGACTATTGTATGTACGACTACATTTGTTTTTAGCTACTCAATTAGAAATGGTACCATATGTCCTTAATTTCTCATAAGCATTTTACTTATTATATATATATATATATATATAGTATATTGATAGAACCTAATATACTATGTTGAAGCATTATTTATGATTACCTATGTAATCAGAAGGGATCTTATGATGTCAGGGAAGCCTTGTAATTAAAAAAGACTCAGTTACTTACAAGTAGAAGAACATTTAAGACAACAATAGATAAATGAGGAAAGATTTTTACTTGTGCAATTATATAGTTTTTTGTTTTTCCTTTTCTTTCATTTTCTGATTATTTAGCTTATCACTTTGAATACTAGAATTCTTGGACATTTTGATGTGTGGAGAGAACCCTTATTTTAAAATATGTATAATGTGTTTTATATTTATTTCCCCCCCCTATGTTAAAATGGAATGTTCTCACCAGCTAGATATCATAATGGGTACAAAACTCTGCAGCCATTCATTTACCTTCATGCGCATTATTGAGTACTTTTTTCCGAACTTTCAGCTCCTTGTTGATTATTAGTAGTAAATATGCAGCAAATTATGATACAGATGGTATATTTCTTTTTTTAAAACTTAATAGGTTACTTAGTTCTCATCCATAAAAGAGTGACTTAAGTACCATCAGTAGAGGGTAATTTTTTCTGTACATTCAGTAATCTCTTATTACTGAAACAATGAGGGTATTCTTTTTTTTTGGATATTGCCTTTGAAAAGTACCACTCTACTGTTGTGTTGCAGCCTTTTCAGATTGGTATAAGAAATATATAATTTTTAGATTTATAGTATTGGAAAGTAATTCTCACCGAATTCAAACATAGCCCCAGTTTCCACTAATTGTTTACATCTAGACTGAACTTGCTCTGAGAGGGTTGTTATTGAGCTGCCTCAAGTACAGGACGCTGTGTCAGGGAGCCAACCTGTCTTATCATTTTAATGTCAAACATTACAACTCTTTTGCCAATTGGGGAGAGATTATATTATTGTAAATGGTAATTTGCAACGCTAACTGTATGGGTAGATATGTTATAAAGAGTGATTGTTTATTAATTATGAAATAATGATTCAAATTTAAGATTACATGTAGATATCCATATAAATAGCATAAATTGTGATTATAATAAAAATGTATACATGATACCTATAAAGTTGTTTTAATTCCCACAAGGAACTATGCAATAGGAGAGTCACTGAAAGCCAACAAAACATTTTGCATTTATATAATGAGGTACTGCATATAAATTACACAAATTTATTAATACACAAACAGGATATGCTTCATATCTTTGGCCAGCACATGAATTCTGGAAAAATGAAAGTGCTGTGAAGGTTGAGGGGTGATATGGCCAAAATGATTAACTATTGTTTCTTAGTAACATTTAAAATCTTTTAGGGAAAACACAATAATAATTTTAAACACAAGTACATGATATTTCAATAACTATTTTGATACAGACAGTTGGTTATCTTTGGTTGCTGTCAACTTAAAAGTGTCATTTTGGCGAGTCACTCCCCAGTGCATTAATTATATTCATAATGACAGCAAAACACGGATAACAAAAAAAAGCATGGCTTACACATACATTTTCTCCTTCATTCTTTCTTTTTTCTCTGTCAATGCCTGAATTCAATAATTAACCCTACAAGCATTTTTGACAGGCAACCTACGTTTTACCTTTATATACCTGTCCAGGTTATTATTAGATTTCCTTAATATCTAAACCAAGTCCCCATTTGTCATTCTGAAATCTGAAACTTCAAGCTTGTAAGGGCATCATGCATGTTTTTTCATTAGACCAATCGATCTCTCACAATCACACAATATTTTGTAATTGTGACATAGTTGTATTGTGCCCAGTCCCATTGCTATATTTTATTCTCAGGCAATGTAAAAGCAGTAGCACTTGCATTATGGTTCAGAATGTGTGGCTGGTTAAACCATGTTTATTGCAACAAATTTAGAAAAGGTATGAATGAGAACGAATTTCTTGACAGTGCAGTAAATGTATTTGAACCATTTCGATTATATATTTTTATATAGATGTATTTTTTACGAAGTTATAATCGAAATTGGTCAGATACACCCCTTGTACTGTGAAGATATCAATTCTCATTTCATACCTTTTCTATATTGGGTCGGGATCTGGGACATCCTGGACATTAGCCCCAGCAAAACTCTTAAAGTCAGCCCCCCCCCCCCCAACACTTTTTTTTTTTTTTTATAAATTACAACAATATAGATCCAGCTATAGCTTAAAATTACCCAAAGAATTGCCATTTTTTCTAAATTTCTGTTCCCTTCACTCGCCAACACACCCTTGCCATCCCCTAGAAAAAGCTGAAATGATGCCCCTGGTCTGGTTACAGGAGCACCAGAGAATTTAAGTTGATTTGAAGCATATTAACTTCTTTTTTTAAACTTTCCAATGTCTGTTCCTTACTCTGGACTTTCATATTTTGATCTGGAGCTTCTAAACTTTCAGCTGTTTATTTTATTATTTGGTCTGAAACTTGTAGACTTTTCGACGTTCATTTCATCTTTTGATCTGGAGCTTCAAATTTCTGACGCTTATTTCATTTTCTGATCTGAAGCTGCGAGACTGTCTGTTGTCCATTTCTAATCTGATGCTTTGGAGTTTTTGATTTTCCTTTCTCCTTTTGCTCTGAAGCTTCAGGACTGTTTAACATCTATTCCATCGTTTGATCAGATCTTACATCTTTATCGTCAATTGTATTGCAGAAGTGCACTTAAAGATTCAGATAACGGCATGGTAGAACAGGAAGTGAGTATTTGAAACAACATCCGACGTCAGATTGGTGTATGTTACGATGAAGTTTAGCTTTAGTTTGAATTAAATACATATACTTTGTAGCTGCAAAATTGCCTTTGAAAGAGAGAGAGAGAGAGAGAGAGAGAGAGAGAGAGAGAGAGAGAGAGAGAGAGAGAGAGGAGAGAGAAGGAGAGAGAGAGAGAGAGAGAGAGAGAGAGAGAGAGAGAGAGAGAGAGAGAGAGAGGAGAGAAGAGAGAGAGAGAGAGAGAGACGTGAACAAGGCGTGGAAAGTACGTAGAAATAAGACCAAGCTTTATTTTCGCAGCACGTTCAGTATCAATGAGTATTATGACATCACTTTTGAATTCAGTATTGAATATCTCACACACACACACACACACACACACACACACACACACACACACACACACACACACACACACACACACACACACACACACACAATTAATTTGGGTTGTAAAATGCTAAAAGAAGTAGGTGTTTCTGATGACTCATCACAGTAAAAGGTCAATATTCCTATGATTAAAGTTATTTACAGTGAACAAGTGGAAATGAGAGCGAAATGAAGAGCTCACGCATTCATTCTTTCCAAATATAGTAAAACCAAACAAATTGCATATACAGTAAAATCAGAGTTGTATTTTATTTTGACTAAACATCTACAATTATCACTGAACATTTTGACACTGATGTACAGAACCAAGGATTAACCATCATACTTCAGAACACTAAGCAGACTAAAGGTTACACAAAGGCATGGAATATAACAGAGCACAGGACTTGTATCCTGTGGGAGGGACGACGACCCTGACCCTGACAAGAAGAGGCTCTTCCACTTTCGTCCTCCCCTTCACCCCGCGAAGAAATAATTCATCTGGCGTTCGGTCGCCGACTTACAACTGTGTGGGAGGATACATGCAGGCAAGTGCACGATAACCACCCACAGTTGAGGCATGCTTATCTTATCCCATTTATGTATTTGTAGTGAATCTTGCGGCGTTATTGTAGTGAATGAGTGAATGAGTGAGTGAGTGAGTGAGTGAGTGAGTGAGTGTGTGTGTGTGTGTGTGTGTGTGTGTGTGTGTGTGTGTGTGTGTGTGTGTGTGTGTGTGTGTGTGTGTGTGTGTGTGTGTGTGTGTGTGTGTGTGTGTGTGTAATCCTGACCCAACCAGTCTAGGTCAAGGTCTGGCCAGCGGAGTTCAGAGGTTCAACTTTAAGTGTTGATTCAGGAACGTCTTTTCAGCCTAAAGGAGGCACAGCGAATATCTTCAGTGTAAAAAGATAACAGTCATATAAAATGATATTCGTACAGAACCCTGACGTGTACAGCAAATAGACCCGCGGGAGATTAACAATTTACAACCCGAAGGAACTTTGTAAAGGTGAAAAGTAGTCTGCCCGCACACTGATTCGGGTGAAGGGCCGAAGCAGGCCTCGAGATTCGTCGGAATTCAGCCCGAGGGAGAGAAGCTGTTGGAGGAAGGGAGAGTTAGTTGGACCATTTGAAGACGAGAGGAAGCGTGACGAGCGGGTCGGCGGATCGGGGATTCTTCATCCACAGCGTCCACGTCTTCTCCTCTAAGTCGAACACACCTGTGAGATTGATTATAGCAAGTTAGAACAATCCCTGATATATTGTGGTGGGTGAATTAAACATTTTAGTGGCTTAGTGCCGTTTAATGTAATGGAATCCAGAAATATAATTTAATAACATTTTCTTCCGTTCCTTCTGCGAGATGATATGATCTTTACACCTTATATTTCTGACACCACTATTTATACTTATTACCGTTACAAATACCATCTGTAACAATGCTATTAGAAGGCTGCTACGATCAGAAATTCTATGAAAGACGTTCGGACTTCAGACATATAGCTAGCCTTCTCAAATCTTACTGAACTGAAGCTTAACCTGTGACACATACCGAGCGTGACGGTCTTAACGAAGTCAGGATCCCCGCCCTCCCTGAAGAAGGGATAGGTGGCGTCCTCGGTGTCGGAGAGCAGGGCCAGCAAAGCGGCGCGTGTTGTGGGTGGGCAGCAGCTATGGGCGCGGGTGTGTCGGTGGTTGCTACTCTCCATACAAAGCCCCTCGTCTTCAGGCACCTCCAGGCGAAGATACCTGACGAAGGGAGAGGGGAGTTAAGGGTACGAAACGCATGTCCAAGAGGTGTAGGCTAATAATTCGCGTCCAGAGAGTATCCGAATCTGAAGAGAGAGAGAGAGAGAGAGAGAGAGAGAGAGAGAGAGAGAGAGAGAGAGAGAGAGAGAGAGAGAGAGAGAAAGAAAAGAAAAGGGAAGAAAAGATGCTCACTTGTTCGTATGTAGCAGATGCTCCCCTGGGCTTATGGTGAGGATAGACATGGGGCTCTCGTCGCTTTCTTCTGCAGGTCCCACTTCGGCATTATGGAAGAGGTGGTCGCCTTCTTGCCTCGTGAAACTCATGTTGACACTGAAGCCGTCGGCAGAACCCGTCCCTCGGTCGCGCAGAATTTGCTGAGCTTGCATCATCGTCTCGGCAGCCAGGAGAGCTCGACACAAGAAATGGCGGGCTGGTGGGCGAGTTATTACAGGCGGGGAAAGTGAATAGACTTCGATGCATCAACTACTACCGTGTGAAAAAATACAGATCTATTGCCAAGACATCTTGTAAAGCACCTTAAGAAGAAAAAAGAAAGAAAGAAAGAAAAAAAAAAGAAAACGGAACTCCACTCACGTGTTTTTCCCGCCAAAACCTTCTTGGGGCTGATGACGTTAATGGAATAAACGAGACCGTGGTGATTGTATCCCATACAGAAGCCCGGGAGATGCCCTGCGTAACAGAGCGCCGTGAAGCCCTCCGTCTTCGTGCCGTTCTTGCCCTGCGGTTCCTCCTCATGGATGTGGGCGCTCACCAAGTAGGCGTGGTTTAGGGTCTCCGGAAGGGCGTCTTCCGTGTGGCCGAGAAGGACCTGCGGAGGAAGGCAGGTTGGTAGAATGCGATGATTAGTTACTGCAACTGCAACTCGTTATCGAATGATTTGCTTGCAACTAGTAATTGAAGTAAATATTGGTATGGGTAATATGGTATACAAATTTATCAATATTTGTATCTGTCTTCACGACAGACACAAGTTTGACACTGACATATCCAAACCCAGTGTTCGAAGCAAATAAAATATATACCAATAAATAGGGGCTGAATATTAATGCAAGCAACCAATGTGATTTCACATGTGCTAAACTGTGTAGAGTATCAGCAATATTGCGATCCACATCCAACGTTGACATTATTGCACAAAACCCTAAAATAAGTAATTCTAAACACACAAAAAAGTAAACAACTCATATCTATCATAATGATACCTCTTATCACGATGCAAAACAGAAGAAAAATTACATTTCTTAAAACATCTAAAGACACTTTCAACTTTTGATTTTAATATGAAAAGTAATAAGGAAAAATATCTGATTTTAGAAAAGCGAGTCGCGAAACCTAGAAAAAAAAATGTAGGCATTCATCGGCGTTCATGTTAGGAATTAGATCAATTAAGCTTGTACAATTATTTTCTTTCGCACTTAATGTAGATATATAGGAGGGCGGATGAGGTTTGAGAAAGGGGTCGTGAGTGTAAAGAGGTTGGGAACCACTGATCTGCAACTTAGTCTTAACACCGGAATGGATGCCCAAGATTAAGAGAGAGACCGAGGAAAACTAAATCATATATTGCAGATTTTATGTGACTTGAAATGGCAAGAGAGTGTGTGAGTGACTGTGTGTGTGTGCGTGTTTGTGTGTGTGTGTGTGTGTGAGCATGTGTGTGTGTGTGTGTGTGTGTGTGTGTGTGTGTGTGTGTGTGTGTGTGTGTGTGTGTGTGTGTAGAGAGAGAGAGAGAGAGAGAGAGAGAGAGAGAGAGAGAGAGAGAGAGAGAGAGAGAGAGAGAGAGAGAGAGAGAGAGAGAGAGAGAGAGAAAGAAAAAGAAACAGAAACAGGAAAAGAAACAGAAACAGGAAAAGAAAAAGAAAAAGAAAAAGAAAAAGAAAAAGAAAAAAAAAAAAAAAAAAAAGAATGAGAGAGAGAAGAGAAAGGGGAGGGAGTGGGGGAGGGGTATGTGTGTTTATTTGCGTGTTTTTTTTAAATGTAAGCATGGTACTTCTCACATAAACACAATTTTACCTATACTGCATATAAATCTTCATGATCATCAAAATCCCCAATTAACCATTACCATTGTCATCACTATTTTCACTACCATTATTTTACTATTTTTTCTTATTGTTTTTTTACCATTGCTATCAGTATCGAGATCATTATTATCATTATTATTAATGTAAACTACTGACGCTTCTGTACGTAAGCGCCACGTAAGCTTGACGTAAATAGTAATAAGGGCCGAGAAGACCAATAGGTTCCGCATAATCACATAGCACTATTCAAGCCGCCAAAGGCAGGATCAGACTTTCTACTACACGATAAACCTCAACCGGGTACCTCTAATCTATTGGCACCATTGCATTGTCATCAGTACTTCCCAAACAACTCACTAAAACCTGAGATAATTTTTCAGAGTATCCTACGTACTTCGAAATAATGCAAGTATACAACTGGTGCTAATAAGTGTGACTCGTGATGTCACACAAGCCGGAGTTGACCCGCGCTCGTCCCCACCCTGTGAGAACT
>NC_051386.1:57100767-57118267 GCF_015228065.2 Penaeus monodon | reverse complement strand
ATCACATAATGGTCATAGATGTAGAATATTCTGTATTATAACACATTACATATTACATATAAATTGAAGTTGAAAAGAACATACATTTGCACATTACACGAATATATATATATATATATATATATATATATATATATATATAATATATATATACACACATATACATATATATGTGTATGTATAATATAACACTGCCAAGGTTGAATGAAGTAAAGAGAGAGGAGGAGGATTCCTCATATGCATATATATATATAATATATATATATATATATATATATATATATATATATATATATATATATATATATATATTATATATATATATATATGCATATATATATATACGAGGTGCAGGAGTCTATATATGACTCCGCCCACATAAATAGGGGCGGAGTCATAGGAAAGTGTAGCACGACAGTTTTTGACAGCGGAAATGAGACTTATATTGTTTTCTTTTGTGGACTTTCGGCTTATGTCTACAACACAGCACATCCGACATGCGCAGTGAATTGCTACCTTTTCTGCACGATAAACGATTTATCTTTGATCAGTTACAATATATATATATATATATATATAAAATATTATCGGAAACTAATCATTTCTAATTGCAAGGGCATGCTCCAGATGTATAATGTAAGCTTGCTGCTTGCTTGAGATTTGCGAAGTTCTGGCTTCGCCCGGGCCTTTCACTTATGGCCCGGCCTGTGTCAGCTTTTTATGGCTGTCTCATTTGTTTGTCTGACACTCAGTGCTTACCGTGGCGATGGGATTGCCAGCAGGCGCTCCTGTAGCCGTGGTGTAAGCTGTGTTCTGTGGGTTTTGTCTTAGGAATTGCGTGTGCACGCAATTCTCCAAGTAATGTAGGAGTGTGGCGTTCGGCTCGCCGCAATGCATGCAACACCTCTCTTTATGTTCTATGGTTTGTATAATCTGCCATGCACAGTGCATGGCGCATTCTGTGCAGAATGACTTCGGTACCTCTGTTGTTTATTTCAGAGAGTGCCAGTGGTTCATAGCCTTTGGCATCTGAGTACC
Organism: Penaeus monodon; assembly: GCF_015228065.2. Classification (NCBI taxonomy): domain Eukaryota; kingdom Metazoa; phylum Arthropoda; class Malacostraca; order Decapoda; family Penaeidae; genus Penaeus; species Penaeus monodon. The sequence continues at coordinate 57,117,229 of NC_051386.1, read as the reverse complement.
AGCTGGCCGAGGGGGAATATCTCGTTTCCTCTCTGTGAAGCTGCAGGAGGAAGGAGTTGGCCGTCACCGTACACTTCCTCCTAAGTAATTTTCGGCTCTGATGTATTATCATGGGATTAGGGGGCATACCCCGCCGATTTCGGCTAATCTGTCAGCAAGCTCATTGCCTTGATCCCTATGTGGCTGGGAACCAGTTTATGATAATTCTTCTACCTGTGCAAGAATCCTCTGTGCTAGTGTGCGGATGGTTGTCAGGAGGTAGATGTTGCAGTGGTGAGCGCTGCTGAAGACAGTCGACGGCTCCTTTGGAGTCTGTGGGGTATGACCACGTGTCCTTCCCTCACGGACGCGTGGCTCAGTGCTCCCATGATAGCAACTGCCTCTGCCTGTAGCGAGGAGGCGTTGTCTGTTACCCTCATGAATATTGTGGCATCCCTTGCTGCGAAGCCGGCGCCTGCAGTGTGGGTAAAGGGGATGACCATCCATCCGTGTAATATGTTCTTGCTCCCGGGGGGGATGGTTGCAATGACCCTCTGGGTTTCTGCCTTTAGGCTAGGCATACAATATTCATTCTTTTTGCTTGCCAGCTCTATCGGGGTTTTGTCCCACGGCGGAGCTTCGAAAAAAGTCAAAGGGTGTGGGGAGTCCATGCCCTTGGCCAGTAGCGGTTCTTTGAGCTGATGGCGTAAATTTGCACCCTGGCTGTGTGAGACAGCCAGGAGTTGTTTGCAAACAGCTCGTTATCTTGTTCTAGGCGTCGACTATTTTAGTCTTAGGCTTGTGTTTCCCGGGAAGCCTGGAGACCTTTGATAAGAATTGTGCTGCCGTTAGATCAATTCGTGAGGCCAAGGGGAAAGGTTTGTCTCACTAGGAGGTTGAGGACCTTCCCACCTTGGGGCACCCCGAATGACCTGGCGGCTTCGTTTTGGACTGTCTCCAATCGGTCTTTATATTTTCTCTTAAAGCCAATCAGAGCGAGGGAGGCATAGTCTACAATGGGCCTGACAGCATGTACGTAGAATGATCTTAGTTCTCTATGTCTGGCCCCTATGTGTCTTCCACTCATTGCTCTCATGACAGACAGTCTTGCCTTTGTTCGGTCAAGCAGGTGTTGGACCTCCTTGCGGAAGGAGAGGGTCCGGTCTATCCTTACCCAAGGTAGAGGTAGTCCTTGAACCCACTCCAAGTCCATTCCCTGGATTTTCGACTTGTGCCTTGAACTCTTGTTCAGAGCCATGGCCCTTTTGGGTTTGGCTGCAGAATCTTTGTCCGTCCTGCAAACACTCCTCGGATACCAAGTCCAGACAAACGCTGGGCTTTGTTTAGGCAGTGTGGTCCAGTGGAGATGATAGTGAGATCGTCTGCAAAGGAGATGATCTTGCACCCCACTGGGAGGTTTATGTTGAGGATACAGGACATTAATGTGTTAAAAAGGGGCTGGACTGAGAACCCCACCCTGTGGCGTTCCATTTTCTAGTGGCATGTGCTGTGATAGGTGACCTTGGAATTTGACTCTGGCTGTTCTATTCGTAAAGTAGTCACCTATCCAAGCCAAGAGCTTACCTCTGATTCCTTTTTGGATCAGGCTCTCCTGAATGGCAAGAGGACTTGCCAATTCGAAAGCCTTCTCCAGGTCAAGGAATACTACCACAGATGTGCCCGGTTATTGTTGTCAAGAGCGTGGCTATGCTGTGGCGCTGTGCTCATGCCCCTGGTGAAACCGTGGAGGTGTTCGTGTGGGGGTCCCATTTTCCCTCGGACCGGTTCAGTACCATCCTCTCGGCAGTCTTGGCCAGAAAAGCTGAGGAGAGAGATGGGGCGGTACTTCCCGGCTCCTTTTGGTTTAGGGATGGGAACTATGGTAGCCCTCTTCCAGCTCTGGGGTAGATTGGAAGTTTCCCAGGACTTGTTGATGAGTTGCAGGAATGCAAGCTCACCTACCAGTCCCAGGCGGGAGATGATGGGGTACGAGATCCCGTCAGCGCCCGGGGCTGTGTTGCAACTGGCTTTATATGCATCTCTTAGTTCCCTCAGAGAAAAGATAACGTCTGAGTTACGGGTTCGGCTGCCCTTTCTTTGATGTGAGCAAGTCTGTTGGTTGTAGGCGTTCTTGTCTTGCCCTCAGTTCGGCTGGCAGGCTGTCGCTACTCGTCTGCAGAGAACTCTTGCGCCAGTCTGTTGGCCTCGACTGGGGGTCGTGGTGCGTGCATCTCGGGGATGAGCGGCTGGTGGCTCGCTTGACCCGTTGCCATAGCTCTGAGAGGGTGGTACGGTGATGAAGGACTCACACCATTCCAGCCACTTTTCCTGCCTCATTCTGCTGGCAGTTTCCTTGGCGTCCCCCGACAGCCTCCCTTAGGAGGGCTAGGTTTGTCGGGGGTTTTTGCCTTCGGAAATGTTTTCGGCACATATTTACCCTGTGGTTGACCTCCCTAAACTCGTCATTGAAGTACCAGGCTTTCCCTTGTGTTTCCCGGACCCAGGCCGAGTTTTTGGGTATGGTCAGTGAGGCTGCCTCATCAATGGCATTTACAAGTCTGGCTTGTAGCACTTCCACATTTTCGCTTTGTGTGGGTTCAATTGCTTCTCAGACAGCGGGCCAAGGCGCTCTGGAATGCCTGCCAGTTGGCCTTTTCTGTTTCCATTGGATTCGGTCGTGGTATTTCGGCTTTGGGGGACTATCCATGAGGGGTTGTTATAGGCCATATTGGTCACTAGTGACGGTCTCATCAACACGCCAGCCAAACCTCTCCACCAGAGTCGCAGTGACCAGGGTGAGGTCTAGGACCCCTCCTCTCACATGCGTTGGCTCCCGGCTGTTGAGGAGAGCGATCTCGGGGAATGTCTCAAGCATGTTGGCTATGTGACGGCCAGCCGCATCCGGTGCCCTACAGGGAGCCAGGATGGGGTGGTGTGCATTGAAGTCTCCCCCTATGATCACTCGGTCGTGTGCTGCGGAAGCACATACCTGGCTGATGTCTAAGCTACTACAGTGTGGCCGGCTGTACACATTGTATAATTTCAAGGGGTCCCCCGGCCAGTTGAATCTCGACGGAAAGAGATTCAACATCTTTCTCCCCCAATGCGGTGCATCGGCTATTGCGGAGCAGGGAATTGTTGCTTTGACCAGGGTCATCAGGCCTCTTTTGCCATCGGAACGTGGCAGCGCGTAGGGCGTGATACCCGGAGAAGCGAAAAGCTTCCGCTGATAATGTCTCCGGAGCATGGACGATGTCAATGGGTCCTTGATCGCACTATTGCGTGGAGGATGGCACTCCTTGAGGAGAAGCCACAGATGTTCCACTGCAGAATACTTAGATTGCGTGCCATGATGTTACTAATTGATAGTTACATCAGAGACATCGTCGTATTCGAATTGACAGTCGGAGTCTGACAACTCCATTGTGAGATCCTCACTGCTTGAGGGGTCTCCTTCGGCTGTCAGGCTATCCCTGGATCCACTGGGGGGTGGAGAGCCTTTGGTAGCTCTGACTTGTCGTGTTTGGCTTTTTCTCTGGCCAGGCTGTTTCTCTGCATTGGCTGGCCTTGCCTGATAATGTAAGCGATATAATTTCAAGGCTTAACATATTAAAAATTCTCTCAGTGTGTGTGTGTGTGTGCGTGTGTGTGTATACACACACACACACACACACACACACACACACACACACACACACACACACACACACAAACACACACACATATATATATATATATATATATATATATATATATAACATATATACACACACATTGAAGGCCACCTTCAGTCGAGGTCGACTATGGCGTTATTGTCTCTACCCACTTCCGTATATACATACATACATATATAGAGAGAGAGAGTCAAAGCCTGGGCGAAAGAATGTGAAAAGCAAGCTGGTGCCACGCAGCTGATGTATCCAAAGAAGCGGCATAGACCGATACGGTTTGGCACCAGCGGCGTCGCAGGAGTTGCCTGAACGAGGTCGGAAGCGATAACGAACTGCCTCAAGGACTAAGGCTCCGGATTTTTCCTCAGGATTGACCCTTGAAGCCTTTCTCATATCATAAATGCCACAAGGCAGTGGACTGAACTACAAGGCAGCAGTCGGGTACCGACTGCTGTAAGACTGGCCAAATATTTAAGCAAATCTATGTGTGCATGTGCATGCGCGTATTCATACACACACATGCATGCGCCCGTGCACTTGAGCACACACACACACACACACACAGACACACACACACACACACACATATATGTGTATATATGTATATATATATATATATATATATATATATATATATATATATATATATATTATATATATGTATATATATACACACATACTTATCCAGGTTTTAACTTGATTTAATGTATATGTACATATATGTATATGTATATGTATATATATGTATATGTATATATATATATATATATATATATATATATATATATATATATATATATATGTGTGTGTGTGTGTGTGTGTGTGTGTGTGTGGTGTGTACACACACATACAACACACACATATTATTATTATTATATTCATTATCATCATCATCATCATCATTATCATCACATCATCATCATCATCATCATTATTATCATTGTTATGATTTTTTATTTATATTATTTTCATTATTGTTATCATTATTGTTGTTGTTGTTGTTGCTGTTGTTGTTGTTATTATCATTATTATTATTATTATTATTATTATTATTACTATTATTATTATTATCATCATTATCATTATTATTATCATTATTATTATTATCATCATTATTATTATTATATTCATCATCATCATCATCATTACGTGTCCTCATGTGCTCACTATTGTTATCAATACTCCAAACCACCATTAATATTGTAGGTTTTATTCATCTTTGCATATATGTAAAATAAATACGGTTCAATTATTATGATATTAACCAACATATATTTCTCTGCAAATGCTGTGGATGGAATATTGAGATTTGTTTTTGGATATTACAGTCCTTATTGTCTCAGATACCGGTGATTCCCAGTATATGATTAAATCCATGACCGTCACTAGAGTGCCTATTTTTCCTCGTCTTATCTATCGTTCACCTTGTTTATATTTATATATATATATCTATATTTTTTTTTTCCATATCATTCATATCTATGTCACTCCTTGTATTCACTTCTTCATTAACTCGTGTAAATGATTTTAAATGGGCTACCATATATCTATACGTTGTTAAAAAAAGTTAATAATTAAGAATAAATTAATAAACAAAAACTGGGTCTCTGTTTAATGTTATGTTTTCATTTGCATTGCTTAACATTTAAAAAGATATAAATTAGGTGGATACAAATGGCAATCTGATTTCTTCTTATTTGATAATCAACTTTTTAAAATTTCAAGTTACTGGCTAATCTTATCTTCATCTTCTGCTAAAGAGTCCCTCTCTTTCTCTGCTTTGCGATGATTGAATTTTTGTTTACCGTTTAACTTCGTAACGAGGTACCTCATGGTTATTCATCATGGAGATGGGGAAAACATCTCAAATCCGGCAAGTATTGGGGTCAATCTAGGAAAGGAAAAACTGGCAACTCACCCCGGACTTTGGAGTACTCCGATTCACCATCTCTTTTGAAAGACAAATAAACAAACGAATAACAAACACAGACATTTAATAAATGAGTGAATAAACAAGTAAATGAAATAAAATGGTGTTTACACATGGCTCATCAACTGAAAACTTACACGTGAATTCTTTATTGGTTTCCCATCAACAAAATTTGCGACATTCAACATTTTCTCTTCATTTCTGTTCTACAGTCGTCTTTATTATTCTTAGGTGATGATCATTCCAAAGAAAAATGACAGAAATATGTTACTTATTCATAATTCTGAAATAATAATTACGTGTTCTTTCTGCACATGTCTTTTCTAACCTCTAAATATCAGACTTGGTCTCGTTTTATTCAGAGAAACAGTGGTCGGAAAGGCCCGTTCCATTTTTTAAAAATCGTATTTTTTTTTACAGCTCCCCAAAAATTAATTTTTCTTTTTGGGAAAAACATCGCATTCTTTTTCATATTTCCTGTCGTTCAGCGAAAAAAAAAAAAAAAAAAAATATATACTATATTAATTATATATATATATATAATATAATTATATATAATATATATATATTTAAAATTTGTGTGTGTGTGGTTGTGTGTTAATATATTTATATTATATATTATATATATATATATTATAATATAATTATTTTTATTATATATATATGCAAAAATATGATAAGTGGAACAGACGTATCTTGACCATTGCCTCTCTAAACAAAGTGAGAGAGAGAAGAGGGGAGAAGAGAAAAGGGGGAAGAGAGAGAGAAAAGGGGAGAGAGAAGAGAGGAGAGAGAAGAGAGAAGAGAGAGAAAAACAAATTTTTAAAAGTAGTATCCCAATTACTTTTTCTTTCATTCACTTTGTTTTTTTATTTCCGCAGTAAAAATTCTTTTCCTTAACCCTATTTGAAGCAGAGGACTAATAAGCCCATCCCATCTGCATCAAACCGCTTTGTTAAGTCTTAACCCTATCTAGTTTCTAATTACGTTTAGTCCTCAAGCTGTATTTTTTTACCTGTAAAGAGGGGACTGGTCGAGGCATACTGGTCCATTTTTTTCCAAATTAGATCTTTTAATTGTACAATTTCTTAAAAACTATAAAGGTGAATTTTCTGCCGTATGTTTCGCTTTCATGAGGAAAAAAACGAAAAAATCGAAGAAAACAACCTTGTCCATATTATAAGACGAGTTTCGTCTCGTCGGTCAAGAGAGAGAAAACGTGAATTTTGAATAGAAAAGTTAGATATCTTCCAACCTTTTTTGATAGACAGAAAATGTTTTATTTTGATCGATTAGATATATAACTTTCAAATCGTTAAATTTAAATTTTTTTTTTTGCAAAATCAGGATGATTTTTTTTTGGTCAAAATTTTTAGAAAATTTGGGTTTAAGTCTTAGGTCCCCAAAAAAATTGTAAATAAATGATTTTTGTGAAATTTCTCTTTGGTATTAGAAAAACAATCTTTCAAAAAGAGTGGAGTAGATGCGTCTTGACTGTCATTTTGAATGTAGTGAGATCCAGTCCCATCGGCAAAATTATGCCAAATTTAAAGGAAGAGAAAGGGGAAAAACCAGACTGTATTGGCAGTTTGGTTTCTTTCACTGTGAGGGGCCCTGGTCTCCCCATCGGAAAGGGGAAAGGGGGATTTTTGGACTGTAGCAAATACCGTGGCATTACCTACTCATATACCAAGAAATTTTTTCCCCCACTTCTTCGAAACGGATCCACGACCATTTACTAGGCACCAGAGCCCGGAGCACTCTGGTTCATTCCTGGCAAGCCCACAATAGCCCGATCCAGCGTTTTGAGTAATTGGGGAACGCTGTCGTGAGTTCGGTGGGGAGTTGCAGCCACACGACCTCAAAACGTTTGACTCGGTAAAAATCGAGAATCGCTATGGGAGCTTGGGGAAATTTCCGACCCGTTAGGACCTATACAAGTATAACCAATATGAAAGTACTGTAAAGTGTGGAGGGCCTGACGAACTTCTCCTTGTTAATTGGGGTGGGCAACCTTTTCCTTGCACCACTTTCAACCCCGCAGGACGGGGAGAGGGCAAGTTCTACCAAAAGTGGACAATATAAGGACTCAGCCCTTGACTTTACCGGATTTTGCTATCCTATCGACTTGGGTCACGGGTGGTGACATGGCATTTAGCAATGAGGCAAACCCCTGGGCCAAAGACAAGACCAAATTCAGGATTTTGGGGCCCTGTTAAAGATCTATTCAGCGACCAGCTTGCGGCGAGGCTTGAAGTCAAAAGGAGTTTTTGCTATTTGGCCATAGTTCTATTTGGGGCCCCAAGCTACGTGTTTCAAGGTCTTGAATTGCTAGTTTTGCTTAGGGAAAGGAAACCTGGACTCTATCTAGTCCCTTGGGAGTCTTGTCTTGATCCCCTTTTGAACAAATTTTTCCCCGGGGATCAGGGGGTAATTTAGAGGACATGTGTCAAACCCGACGGGCTAAAACCGTGAGCCGGGGAAATTGTTACCTGCATAATACGGTCGTAAAACCAGGCATAGGGAACCTAGCTCTTTTCCCTGTGGATGACCCCCCCATCAACTGTCTTTTTGTGAGAAATCCTTGGTGGGGGCCCGGGGGATAAATAGGGGGTCAGGGGCTTGGGCACCCAAAGGGAGACTTGTTCGGGGAGTTGAGATGGGTGGGCCTCCACGAGATTTTCCATGAGGGATTATCGGGGCTGGAAGGGAAAAGGGGGGGTGATATGATGATGATTTCCCCTCATTCGGGGTTACACCCCCAAAATTCAGTGGGGGGGATGAAATTCAAAGTTTTTTAATAGAAACTTTATATGCTCAAAAAGGCTGTGAAAATAATTTTTTTTTTTCGATTTTAGCCCGGATTTTTAATTAAAAAAATTTTTTAATATAAAATATATAAATATATATCATAATTAAATATATAGCAAACACACCCCCCACAAAACCACCCCTCTCTTCTCTCTTCACACACACACACCAATACAACTCCCAAAAACAAAACACACCACCCACAACACACACAAAAACACACACCCACACACACACAAACACCCACACACACACCCAAACCCCCCAACACAACACAAAAAAAAAAAAAAAAATATATAAAATATAATATATATATAAAAAATATATTTTAAAATTTTATAATATATTATATTTAACACACATCCGTAACCCATTTATACCCCCAAAAAATGACGAAGACCAAAAGCCATACTCAATTTACCAAAAAAAATGGATATATTTAGTGTTTTTAACGCTTTAGCCGGATTGAACTTTTCCTTAGATTGTCAAACAAGGTTCAGATATGTCATGTGTGCTGGAATCCTTTTGTTTTCACTGAGGTACTGTAAATAACATTGCTCCTATAAAGAAATATATTAAGACTTTATAACCACTTACCATTCTATATTTTCGATGCTATATTTTCTAAATACTTGCAAAATCACTTAGAAATAACATGGTCTCAGTTTGATTTACAAGGGAACGAAAAATTAAGGGCCACATGTGGGTGAACCTCGTGTTAAAGAAATTTAGAGGGAAATTAAAAAAAACTCCAAATGGTAGTAAGTTTGGGAATCACAGAAAAAAGGTACCAACAAAAAAGGAAAAACCCTATGTATCGGGGGAAAAAAAATTTTTTTGAAAAAAAGTCTTCCAAATCTGTCGCAAATTATAATATTGGGCACACTACAACCCCCCACCCCCAAACACACACACACCACACTCACACACACACAACACCCACACCACAACACAACACACACCCACACCAAAAACACACACCGGGCACAACAAATATATAATATATATAATATATATTATAAGATAATATATTACTAGTGTATACACACCCAACACACACCCCCACCACACAACACACACACCACACAAAAATATATATATATTAAATATTATAAAATATATAAATAAAATGTGTTTTGTGTGGGTTTTGTGTGTGGTTGTGTGTGTGTTTGTGTGTGTGTGTGTTTTTTTAGTTGTTGTGTGTGTGTGTGGTTTTTTTGTGTGGGGTGGGGGTGTGTGTGTGTGTGGTGTGGTGGTGTGTGTGTTGGGGTTTTGGTACAACACTAAATTGTATATAAATATAAAAATCTAATATATTTATATAATATTTTTTATATTTTTGTATAAATATTCTTATGTAATGATATTTAAAAAAAATATATTAATTATAAAAATCAAATATTAAAATTTATATGATAAAAATAAATTTTAAAATAAAAAATATATTATAATTATAATAATAAAATAATATTAATAAATATAAATAATATTAAACAAAACCCCAAAACCACACCACAAAATTTTAAAAATTAATATTTATATATATAAAAATATAAAATATATATAAAAAAAATATAAATAATAAATACACACACACCCCCCACACACATTAATATATAAAATATAAAAGATTATATATATACACACACACACACACAATTTTATAAATATATATAAAAAATATATAAAAACAAAAAACACAAAAAAAAACAAAATATAGAATAATATATAAATATAATTATATATATAAAAAAATATAATTTTAAAAAATTAATTATATATAAATATATATATATAATAAATATTATAAATAATATATATATATATATATAATATATATTTATATTATTATTATTAATGTTATAATATTGTATTATATATTATATAATATAAGTATATATAACATATACATATATATTTTATATATATATATATTATAATATATTGTAATATAAATAATTTTTAATATAATTTTTTATTAAAAATATTAATAATTATATTATTGTAATAAAATAAACTATAATAATTGTAAAAATATATAAAATATTATATATGTATTATATTTTAAAATATATGTTATATATAATGTAAAATAACAATACTATGGGATAAATATTTTATTATAACATAAAATTTTAAAAGTAATATATACAAAACCCAAAAAAAAAAGAAAAATACAAAAACAATAATTGTTTAAAGTTTTTACAATAAAAAAAAAATTTAATATATCTTAAGATTAAAAGAATTAGTTTTATCTTTCATAATATTTTTTTAGAAAATACCCCAAAAATATTTTAAAAATGTAAATTACAAACTATAAAAGTAAATCCACACACAACACACCCACCCAAAAACAAGTTTTTCATTGGGGTTAAAAACCCAAGAAAGAGCAGAAAGCAAATATAATTTACGGTCTCCTCATAGAAAAATTGTGAATTTTTTTTTTCATTTTTTCCCCCAAAATAAAAAAAAAACTATTTTTAAAAAAAATTTAATTTTAAAACAAATTTAAAAGCTAGGAAATTTTTATGCCATTTATAAACATCGCCAAATCCAATATATTTTAAACACAAGGGTTTAAACCTTGTAAAAAAAAAAAATCATAAATTTTTGGATGCATTTTTTCATTTTAAACCCCAGTAAAAAAAAGGGTTTGGCCAAGGGGGGTTTTTTTAACAAAAGGGTAATGAAAAATCATATTTTATTTGCATATATATAGTTTATTCACATAGAGTTTGAGGTTTAGTAATGCTAGGGATATATTTTTTAATTGCCCCTATATATAAGACTCAGTCGTGGTCCTAGTTTCTCAGATTAGATCAATCGGAAAGCACTAAAAAATTACGTGGACTACATTTATAACGCCATCTGTGAAAAAAAAAATCAGTGACAGGTCGGGTTGGACAATCGCATGTATTTTTTTTTTTCATCATTAACCTTAGTAATAAAAATGACCTTTCAAAACGTGCAAGGAAAGTGCGAATAGTAAGCAGCAATGTGTATGCAACGTCGGAAAGACATCCATTCGAATCCAAGGTCTTATATAGACCTTGTTCTAAACCACACTGAAAACAGTTCTTGGGGATACTGAATTACGATGCTCCGAAGAGTTAATAATTTTCATCGTCGTCTCGGCCCTTGGGTATCTGGAATGAAAGCAAAAAACTCAAAACAGATTTTATAATCATATATTTAGAAATAGATATTTCTTTTGCTACTCATTATTATAGTATGCAAATTAGTCAAGTAAAACCTTAAAAACTATTGCGAAATATTCCTAAAGAGACAAAGTATAATGTTAACGACTATAACACGATTCCTAAAACGATTTTTAGGTCACTCTTTAATTAGATGCCACTCATTCCCAGTCAGGGATGCCCGAGTAATTTCTTGGTTTCATGTGATAAATAATTTGTGTTGAAACAACTGGAAATATTCTTGTAAGTCAAATCACATGCGCAATTGCACACACACATACACACACGCACACACACACACACACACGCACATACGCACACACACAACGTTAATATTAGTTTTTTTAGTATATTAAAACTAAATAGAACATGTGTTACTGTTTGCATTTTATAATTGGCAACCGTAAATACTTCATCATTTGTTGCTAACTCTCATTTCCAAGGTCTCTGATAAACATAAAATATCCATGTCATGATGATAGAAGTATCCAGTGCAATGTCATGGTACTGTGATACTACATCACATAACAGTTATTAACATTATCTGAGAACTCTTAATCTTAAGTTAGCAAGCAAATTATGCTATGAATAATTTGTGTATTCGGGAGCAATCTTGAAAATTTATTAGATAGCTTCCAATGAAATATTACTGTCAGTCATATAGTCACCGTAGACGTCGTTATGGGAGAGATATGGGAAACCGCTCTATATAGCTCTCCTCAAAACCCTCTGAAATTAAATAGAACGATTGTTTAATTATTAGATATCTTCCTTAAAAAATCTTCCTATGCATTGCTACTGATAACAACGGCTAGATGTCACATTAAATTCCGTTGTAGGAAAATCTCTGTACCTAGCGCCCCTCGCTACTTTTCATGTATAACCATCGATGAATTATTCACTCCCCTTCACAAAAATAATCGTCCTATCCAATACTATCTCACTAACTACAGCTAAACATCACAGTCTAAATCACGATAAGAAAACCGGTTTCATTACTGCTCTTCACTAGTCTCAGGGATCTAGCGCATTCCGGTTTGGCAACACCGGAACGTCAACATTGGACACCGAAAGCTCAAGGAACTCGCTCGTTGTGGCTTTTATTAAGGTTTTTGGTTGTTATTTACGGCTGACAGGAGGTATACACTTAAAAAAAGCACTTTGTGTTAAATGTTACGGATTTATGTGCATAAATGAGGGTGTCATTACATATATTTAGATGTATGTTTGATACAAGAGTAGTTCAGTAACCGAGGTTTTAATAGGATGAGACATGTACTGTAACTTTTAGTATTATTAAAGTTATTATTGTCGGTATGAATGTATTTGTTCTATTTAATTGAAATGTTTATTTCATTGATAGTGTTGATAAATATCCAAGTGCATTGCATTGGTGTTACATTATCAAATTCTTTTATAGTGTTTTTCTTTTCTTATGCTTATCTTCAGAGCATATTTATTGCTGTTATTTGTTTGTGTAAATATCTTGAGTAATCTAATTTTTACTGATAAAGGATGATTTATTGGGTAAGCTGAATGCATTTCACACTATATGTATATGTATATATGAATATATATGTGTATGTATGTATATGTATGTATATGTATATATGGACATACATACATATATACATACATATATATATATATATATATATATATATATATATATATATATATATATATATATATATATATATGTATATATATAATATATATGTATATATATATGTATATGTACATGTATATATATGTATATATGTATGTAGGTATATATATGTATATACATGTATGTATATATATATATGTAAATATATGTATGTATATGTATTCACATACATATATTTATATACATATATTATATATATATATATATATATATATATATATATATCTCTTCATATTTCATGTTTCCTGTTAGCAGTATAACTACCCTTTGAGGAAACAAATTATAAAATATCCTAATTTCTCACATTCTGTCTGATATCAAAATGCAGCAGATATATAAAAAACAAATGTTGTCACTGGTTACAAAAACAGGGCTTTATTGAAAAAGAAAGTGATATGTTGGATCAGAAAGTAGCCAGCCTTTAACCCAATACCAACGGGCATGTCATGTACTTACATACCATCCCACTGTGAGTTTACTTTATTAATTGTTTTTACACATAGATGGCTACACCTGTACTAAGTAACCAATGAGCCTGTCTCACCCGTTCACCCTTTTCCTTGATCTATGAAAATATTTTACATTATCTTATTTTGCGGTTACTAATGTGTATAACATTATAGTAATTATAATGTTTAGAATAAGAATAACACCATTGATATTTATAGCATCAGTAAAAAATAAGTTTTTCCCACCAATTCAGGGAAGGGAGAAATTAGGTAAGGTCACAAGGTCTACTAATTGACTCCTTTGTGGCTAAGTACTTGCAGAGACATTTCACACACACAAAAAAAAAAAGGAGTACAGCATTTGCCAAATTTTTATGCAGTTTTCCTGGCTGCAAGTGGTTAAAAGGTTGATTAGCAATGTATTTGCAAATCAACAAAGAAGTTGTGTCTCCTGAACAAGCATCCAAATGAGCAAAAATTTTATTTTATTTTAATACTGTACTTATCACCTCAAAAATAAGTAACAGTGAAATTGAATCTATTATTTTTATTTGTGTGGTCATAAATCTTATAGAATGCAATTAATGTGTTAACTGGATTATTTATCCACTTAAAAAGATATAATAAATTTGTATTTTGTTTCATATCATAACAGGTCAATCATGTCGCTGGCACAAGGAGCTCCCCTTTTATCAAGGCTGGTGTCATCATCAGTGGCCATTGCAGGCCAGGCAGGGCATCTTATAAGAGAAATCATGAAGAAGGGAGACCTTGGCATTGTGGAGAAAGAGGTGAAAACTTTGTCAATCTGTATATCTGTCTGTTTGCATGTGTATTTGTCTCTCTATATGTCTGTCTGTCTGTTAGTCTTTCTATCTATTTGTTTATCCATTTGTCTATTTAAGTATGTATAAACAGAAATGGATACATATATTTTGTCTTTGAAATATAAAGCTAATTCAAGCAAAAATTTTTTTTTTACAGAGTGTACGAGACCTTCAGACAGAAGCTGATCGTGCTGCCCAGCGATGCATTATTAGTTCTCTTAATAAATGCTTCCCTAAAATAACAATAATCGGTATGTCAGTAAACTCTAGGCCAGAATGTTGGTTCATCTTACAGTGTATAAAGATTTGGAAAAATATGTAAAGATTTTTTATGCTGAAATGTGAGATATTTTAATGAGTGTGGAACATTTGAAATGATGTTTAAAATTTTTAAAATTTTTACCATAGTCATATATAGGCAGAATGATTGTAAGAATTATATAGCAGTTGAGCTTAATGCTTTGTTAATTACATGGATATTTTTTATGGAATATTTCAAATTATCCTCCACGTAATGCAGTACATGGAGGATAATTTGAAACACTCTTTAGTAACCTCATTGCATATTTTCTACAAAAACAGTATTCAAAGTTAAAATGCAAAAACATAAATTATTGTTCTACAAACAATAATTTATGTTTTTGCATTTTAACTTTGAATACTGTTTTTAAAGAAGATTCTTCATTTTTCTGTAGGTGAGGAAGGAGAGGAGGAGACGAAGGTAGCTAGTGGAAGTATCTTTGATCCGTCGACTACATCGTTGGTTGACGTCACCTGCCCGGCTCACCTGTCGTCAATGGCAGAAGAGGAGGTTGGTGCAGCTGTTTGTTCTCAGCTTGAGGGGCCTCTGTGAAAGTTCAGATAAAGTATTCGTAGAGGAAACTTTTTGCTGTATGATTATTTTTTTTGTTTATGTATATGTTTATTATATTTGTTCATGTATTTATGTATTTATTTATGTATTGATTTAATGTATCTATGCATTTGTTTTGTTGGTCTATTTATTACTTTATTTGTTTATTCATGTATGTCTTTCTTTATTGATTTTTTTTTTTTATGTATTTATTTATTTATTTAGAATTTCTTTGGTTTTGCCTTGTTGCCGATGCTGCTGAAAGGAAATCATTACTTCAGCTTAATTGATTTCTGCTTTCTTCCAGTCAGTTTCTCCGTATCACAAAAGTCAGTGAAATTTATTTCTTCTGCAGGTTGTAGTTTGGGTAGATCCTTTAGATGGCACTGCAGAATACACGCAAGGTTGGTAACATTTCTATATGTACTTTTTTTTTCTATATATATGGTTACTGTAGTGCACATACACACTTACACATAGACACAGAAGTAGATATGCACACACTCACATGCTTGCACGCACACCCACACACACAGACACACACATAGGCACCCAACTCAGTACACTTTGACACAGATTTAGTAATCATATTTTAGCATAATGAATATTGATTGAAACAGGTAATATATTTATAATGTAAAAAAAAAAAGAAGAAAAAAAAAACTGTGCTTAAGGACCTGAAGTCACATTGGGCAACTTTATTCATGACAGATATTTTAATTCTATTTTTTAAAGGAGTGTGTGTGATGGTATTTTCCTTCTTGGAAAAGAAACCTGAAACTCAGTTAACTGCTATTGGGATTTTCATATTACCTTTTTATATTGTGTCTCTTTTCCCTAATATAGAGCTAAATTAATAACTTCATACTGTGTAAAGATGAGAATACCTTCATCTGATTTGAAGACAATAAATGGTGTCTTTACTGTAGTGCAAAATGCATTGGCCTTGGCATTACTTGCTGTGGTCTTATTCTTAAGGATTAGCATAAACCTTTTTGTTGAGATTGCATTGGGCAGATAAATAAAAAGAAGCCTTTGGAAATATTAATGACTGGCAATAAAGATAATAGGTTGAA
>NC_051386.1:57085767-57093267 GCF_015228065.2 Penaeus monodon | reverse complement strand
TATATATATATATATATATATATATATATATATATATATATATATATATATATATATATATAAATATTTATTAATGTATATATTTATATATGTTTATGTATATGAATTGGGATACTCTTGTATTTCTTTGTATGTTACCACATTTTGATGTAGATTTGAATGTAATGTTTCTATTTTTTAAAGTGTATTTTATTTCATGTTAAAACTAGAAAAAATGGTGTATTTAATTTCTTTGTTTTGTTAAGAACATGGTAATTATTAGAGATGACTGGAGATCATTGGGCTTTCATTCCAGTTAACCCGATGCCACTAGGAATGGCATGTAAAAGTACTTGCCATGCCATTATGAGTTTAGTTTATTAATTGTCTTTACACATAGCTGACTCCAAGATGGCATGTACTTAGTTACCATTGAGCCAATTACAAGTATTTTCTATCTCACCTGTTTCCCCTTTTCCTTGATTTTTGGAAATGTTTTATTTTTATTTTAAATTGCTGTTAGTTATATCAATGAAATATAATAGTTATTAAGCCCATGATAATAATATCCCTGATATTGATATGATTATTAAGAAAGAGAAAAAGAATTAAAAAACTCAAGGAAATGGTGAGTTTGCGAGGTTTAATATTAGACTTCTTGACGGCTAAGCAATTGTGGAACCATTTTTGTGTATAGACGTTTCACAAAATACTACACTGAACACTACATTTTCTTGGCAGCATTTAACCCATAATTGACGGGTAGCATTCATAGAGGCCGGGGCCTAGCTGCCGGGGGCTTATATCGTCGCCCGAGCATGCGCGACCACTCATGCCAAATACCAGCATCCCATGCCGTTTCTTCGTAATACTACGAAGATATGTTGTATTTTCAATTTTCATTATTTTTAACAGTCTCTACTTGCCAAACTTCCTGATAAATCGAGACTGAAGGGTATTTTTGTTGTTATATAGACTCCATAGTTGATCATTATTCGGTCTATAGTCCGAATAAAATAAGCAGTGTGTGGCATCATGGAGTTGAAATTGTCAGTTTGTTGCATTTTTTTTGTTTGTTGCATGGTAAAAATGAGAAAGTGTTAGAACCGACTTAATCGCACTTTCAATGGCAAAAAAATAATCTTTTGCCGTGATTGTAACAAAAAAAACCTCATGGCATGTCCATGCATACTCTATGGCATGTGCGTACGTGCCCCCGGCAGATGGTCCCGCCATGCCATGGCATGTGTGTACATGCCACCCGTCGGCAATGGGTTAAATAATGAGTCCCTGGGTTTGCAAGACTTCTTAGTATAGGGAATAACTGTTCAGTGGACTCTAGCAAAAGGTAAAAGGCGTATCTAACAGTGGCTCTCTTTTCCTCCCAGCAATATGTGTGAAGTGTGAGGATTTACTGACCACCATATAAACCTGCTAAGTTTGAATGGGATATACACCTTATGAAAGGTCTGTTTGAAGCACACATATAAATGAAATAAAAAGAGTTCCCTGTCATGAACCAAATGACCTCAAGATAACTATAGGTCTAGGTGAACAACATTCCAGAGGTGCAACTCCTGTTACTGGTCACTGTGCTAGGTGCCTCCACTGAAAGCTTGCCTCATACCTTGCGGGTTCGTGAGCCTTTTACTTTTATTGCTTTGTTTTTATTTTTGGTGCCTCAGTTGTTTTACATGTATGTATGTATGTATGTAAATTATGTATGAATGTATGCATATATGTATGAATGTATGCATATATGTATATATGTGTACATATGTATATATGTATATATGTATATATGTATATATGTATATATATATATATATACATATATATATCTATATCTACATGTGTATGTATGTATGTATGTATGTATGTATGTATGTATGTATGTATGTATGTATGTATGTATGTATGTATGTATATATATGTGTACATATGTGTTTGTATGTGTATGTATGTATATATATGTATATGTATATGTATATGTATGTCTATATATATATATATATATATATATATATATATATATAGTATATATATTATATATTATATATATAATATATATATATATATATTGTATCTTATATATATAATTATATATTATATATATATATATATATATATATATATATATATATATATATATATAATTTATATATATTTATATATATATATATATTTATATATATATATATATATATAATATATATATATATTATGTATTATATAATAGTATATATATATATTTATATAGTATATATATATTATATATATATTTATTATATATATATATATATTATAATATACATATATTAATAAGTTTAATTATGTGAGTTTGTTATTATAGGGACTATATATTTGTATTATTTGTACATCATTTTATATCTAGACTTTATGGAAGATTGGTCTAGATAGTAAAATATTTGATATGAACAGTAATAATATTCATAGAATATATGTATGATGGAAACAAAAACAAAAAACATTGATGGATCACATTTTAACATGAGGGCAAAACATGGGAAGCTTGTGGTCTAGTTACTCATATAAGAGTAATTGCTAGTTGAATTGAACATTCATGTAGTCTCAGAGTATGATTCAAATTGCTCATTGGAGAGTTGTCCCCTCGACTTGTTGGCACAAACATCTCATCATGTGGCCTTGACAGAAGACAGCTCAAAGAAACAATGGTATGGCAGAGAACAGGATGGTGAGGACCAAGTAGCAGGTTGGCAGCGATTGAAGGTGATGAGGGAGGGTCGTCCACATTTTCTTTTTTGTTGGCAGCAAAACAATGGAACTAGTATCATAAGTTGTGGTCAGGGTGAGGGAAGGAGATAAAGTGATGAAGAGCTGCTTTTATACCACCAGTTCAAAGGAGTAAGCAGCAGAGGCTAAATATAATATAGGAATGTCAGATGGAGTTTGACTTCATAATACATTGTATATAATTAAAGGAATTCTAAGGATCACTATGTTATAACTTGAATCCAAAATCTATTTTTAAAATTACTTGAAATGATCATTGAAACAGAGGAATAATTTTTCAACCTATGCTTGGTTGTGCATAAATAGTTGTGCAAGACAGTAGAGACTGTAATCTAGATTCGAAGTGTGGGTACAAGTGCACCCTGGTTTCAAAAGGAGACCAAATCCCATAAAATAAAAGTATTATTTAGAAAATCTGAACAGGGGAAGTACATAATATAAAATGATGATTCAGTTCTCCATTATGCTTAGTTTCAGATCTTGTGTCAAAGATATTAATACAATTTATGTTAGCCCATATAAATTTACATTAAAGACAATTTTTTTCAGAAGTTGGACAAAAACTAAATGTTGTGTTGATCAATATTACAGAGAATAAAGGTTTGAAAAGAGATGTACTAAGAAACTGAACTCAGAACCCCCTCAAATTTAAATAGACTTGTTAGGAAGTTTACTGCACTGTAAACATTTTTGTTGGCATTTCCTGTGGTAGTTTTTTTAAATAAAAAACTTACAGATATTGCTGCTTATAGCAAAGAAATAGTTTTTGTAATAGTATTATACTGCAAATATATCACAGAGAATATAAAGGTAAACCTGTTTAGTGTATTATTTTCCTGATTGATAAAAAAAAAAAGAAAAATATAAATTGCCACCATATTCTATTTGCTACCCCTCTATACCCTTTTCTTTCACTACCATTCTTTCCTACATTGTTCTACAACTTTTGATATTTAACACATCGTATTCTTATTCTTAACTTATTTTCTCCAATCTTTTTGCCACAATACCCACCTAATCCCTTGCTTGTTTTTGTGGAGGGGGTTAGGAGATGGAGACTGGAACCTCAGCCCTTGCCTCAACTAATTTTGCATGATCTTGTCTTTTCCCCCTTTCCTTTTCTTTCGTTCTTTGTTCCTTTCTTCTGCCCACTTAATAAGGTGTGAGGGCTGTGCTGAAAGGATGAAAGGCTGGCTTTGTGTCAGTCATGAACGGCCTCCAGGGTAGACTGTTCCCTCTCCCCATATATTACAGACTCACCATGACCAATAATAAAGATTTTTACCCTTACTAGGGGCATTAAGGCAATTTGATTTCATGGGTTTTCTTACCCCTGCCTCTTTTTTGACCACGGCTCCGACCACTGATACTAATACCCCTTTGGTGTTTGCTGTCAACTTTATCCATTCCGAATCATCCGCTCAGGTCATTACTCAACCTCCAGAATACACTCCTTCCTCTCTTTGAACATTCTCCACTCCATCTCTTCATCGTCTACCCCTTCCAGCCTTATTACTAATCTTTATCGTTAATGTCCTCTTCCCAAAAGTACTACCTCTCTCCATATCACCCCATATTCCTCCCTCCCTCATCCATGTGCTTCCACCTCTGCAAACCTTTTGAGTGCCCTTTTTGGCCCAGCCAAATGGGATTGATTCTTTGTAATTCTCCCTATGGCCCTGTACTCTGACAATACCCCTCTTTCAACAATGCATTCTGTGGGAGCTGCCCTGCCTACAGGCTCGAATCTGAGGTAGCAGTTCGCTCTGGTCCTCTTCCATATTCTCAAGAAATCTCAGGATCTCCCCCAGTATCTTTTCTCTCTACCATGAACCATACTATCTCTACTTCTACTCTTCCCCAGGCAAATTCGTTTTCCAGTCTAAATCCACATACTGCAATCTCTATCACTTCCCCGGTGCCTACCCCTCCTCCTCCTCACTCTACCCTGTCGCGCCAGACAGTTTAAACGTTCTACTCCATCATCTATCACATCCTCTCCTACACCCATCTCTCCCTCTGCTCCTCGGACATCTATTCACTCTTCTCCACAGAAAGTCTTTGTCTCTCAGTCCTCTTTACCCAGCTCCCCTCTAGAAACCCTTGAAGACATCCAAAAGTTCCTAAACATGACCCAAGAGAATGCTCCTCTTCCTCATCCACCCTCTAATCCCTCTATACCTATTCGCTCTACATTCAAAGTATTTGCCGTTATCCATCTTCCTCCTCCTCAAGTTCTTACCCCTCTTCCTCCCACTCACCCAAAAACACCCCATCCTCTCCTCCTCCGTGTGCATCACCATTCCCTCTTCCTTCCCCATTATCCTAACATTCTTCCCGATACTTCACCACCTTTCCCTGTTCCCTTATCTCATTCTCTGGTTAGAAATTCTACAACTATAATTTCTTACCGCATTACCCTTTGATTATTTCAAAATAGCTCTTCTGCAGTTTTCCCCATACCCTCCATTTGATCTGATCGCTGTATACTTTTAAATTTCATCCCCTTTCACAAATCCCCACCGTATTCCATTTGCTCCCCCCATAACCTTTTCACAATCATTTTATGTTACAGCGTTCTATAACCTTTGACATCTTACACATCATATCCTGATCGTAAACTCATTTCCACCCTTTTCGCCACAATACTTTACCATAGTGCTATATGACCTTTTACTGCTAACCATTAACCATTTGAAAAATATATATGATTATCATATATTCATTTATAACTAAAAATCTTCAGATGTAGAAATTTGTAATTGAGTTTTCAAAAACACTAAGGAAAACAGCATACAGTAATGATGGTTACTTGTCTTTGCGTTGTCCTTTCATTTTAAGAATTGGTCTGTGAAATTAGTGACTGAATTAATTCAGCTTACTAAAACACAGTATTACAAATGTGGATAAAGTGGTGCAGAATTCCACAGCAATGAATAAAAATTTTTATATATTTTGATGAAAATTACTGATATATTTATGTAATGATTTATACAAAAACTATTATAAGGTGTTTTTTTTTTTTTTTTTTTTTTTTTTTTTTTTTTTTTTTTTTTTTTTTTTTACTACAAACTCACTTAGAGAGGGTGTTTTTTTATTTATTTTATTTTATTTTATTTTTTATTTTTTTTATTTTTTTATTTTTTATGAAACATGAAATAGGTGTACTGCAAATTACATACCTGGTTTACATTCCATCTTATTTATAATCATAGTGAGTTGCAGTGATATTCACTTAGACTTGTATCCTTTCATGTGTGGTATGCGATCCATTGTAATGTGCTCAGCTCAAAGTCTTACCGACCCTTTTTAAAATCTCACACTGCTAGTAGATGGTAACCTTGACCATTCCTTGCACAAGGGTTAGTTAGAAGCAAAAAGCAAACAAACAAACAAACAAACATATATAAGTGTAATTTTACTGAATTCACAAGAACGTTGTACCCCAACCGCAAATCATTATTTCTCATTTGTTATCATCTTCAAATTTTGCCACCAACCTCTACGTGCTGTGTGGACTTGGATACTCGATCCACAAAATCTTTAAGGGATGATGCTGAGAAGATAAAAATAAAATATAATGGTTCTTGTTGAGAGGATTCTGCTAGTAAATAGTAGATGATGCTTCAAATTCATAAGAAATGTAATGTTATGTGATATTCATATAGCCTGATATAGTTTATGTGCTCTACGTGAATTCCTTATTCATAACTGCCCGTAAATAATTCTGTATATTTATTGAAATAAAAAGAGAGTGAGAGAAAAAAAATGAATGGCAGGAAACGCTATTATTATAATAACATTTCTTTCATTTCTTTTGTCACTGATAAGAAACAAACATTTTTGTATATATTATAACTGCACACCATTTATTCATTCATTAATTAGTAACGCAATTTGGTACTGAATCATATGACTCCATGTGACTGAAGAGTTGATGTTGTTTCATTTTGATATAAAATGGTATGTTAATTGGCAACACGGTGGCGATAATGATGATAACAATAATGATAATTGGTAGAATGGGATAGATTTCGTAATTTCATGCCTGTATGCTTTGCGCGAGTGTGTGTATGTGTGCGTGTGTGTGTGTGCGCGCGCGCGCGCGCGCGTGTGTGTCTCAGATATCAACTTACGAAATCTATCCCATTCTACCTGTTATTATCATTTTTATCATCATCATCATTATCACCATCATTATCATTCATCAAGACAAGTACACTGTATTGAAGTTGTTAGACCATCAGTTTAATCTATCGCACGAGAGGGGGGGATGTAAAGAAGGAAGGTTGTAGGAGAAGGAGAAAGGAAGGGGAAGAAGAAAGGGGATTTAAAAAAAGAAAAGGAAAAGGGGGAGAAAAGGAGGGGAAGAAGGCTTAAAGAGGAAAGATAGGAAGGGTGGGTAAGGAGCTTAAAAACAAAGGGAGGGAAGACGTAGGGGACTTCATAAGGGAAGAGGGAGTATGTAAAGGGAATGAGAGGGGAAGGAAGAAAGAGGCTCAGAGATAAGAGAGGATTGGGGGATGGGGGGAAGGGGATAAGGGAGCAAAGGAGATGGAGGATATTAAGGAGGAATAAGAGGGAAATGTGAGGGAGCAGAGGCAGGGCTAAAAATGGATGAATTTAAGGATGGTTGGGGAGAGAGAGGGGAGAGGGGAGGCAAAGCTGGAAAGAGAAAGAGAGAGGGAGAGAGGAGGCAAGAGGTAGAAGGAGGAGGGTGAAAGAGGGAGAGAGTAGAAAGAAGTA
>NC_051386.1:57055767-57060767 GCF_015228065.2 Penaeus monodon | reverse complement strand
GTGTGTGTGTGTGTGTGTGTGTGTGTGTGTGTGTGTGTGTGTGTGTGTGTGTGTGTGTGTGTGTGTTTGTGCGCGTTTTCTACGGCTGTGGATGCTTGCACTGGTATTACCACAAAGATATTGATAGGAGGATGTTGTCAGGTAAGAGGATTGTGGATCTAATATCGTTTCTTATGATAACAGTGGTACTGAAGATGATATTATTTACAGCAAAAACAATAATACAAATGTTAAGATTATAAAAATCATTGACGAGCTGATTCGTTCATCACTATCGACATGTCATACACACACCAGTCTGTTTATTTATATATATATATATATATATATATATATATATATATATATATATATATACATATATATATATATACATACATATATATATATATATAATATATACTATATTATACATATATATATATATATATATATATATATGACTTATTTTAATTTAAATATTAATTCTGATTCTTATTTCTGTTTATGTCTTTATTTTGAACAAATGAAACCCGCACAGGGATGCTGTCTTATTTCGGCTGCAAAGAATCTGCGAATTTGAAAGGAATTTCATTCGGTATTACAATGGTATGCATACTCACTGACAAAAGAGAATAGTGAATATTTTCTGAATACAATAAGACAAGCTAATTCGCACAACCGTTAGTTAATTAGCACAACCGGCAAATGTTGAAGGTATACTCTGTAGTTTTCCGATACCTGTGAAACGTGTCGTTGATGCCATTCATACAGGTAACTGTGTGGTTCAATAACTGGATAAGATGCATCTTCGAAACGCTTCATTATAGGCTTTGGATTCAGAAAGCATTCAGGAAAAGGCAAGAGGAGAATTGTCGCTTTTGTTGGTGTCCTTCAGGCGCGTAGATTTCGTCGCTCTACCGTGAAGATGTTTGTGGATTTTGTGTTTTTTCTTTTCTACCTTCCGTTCGCAGTTAAAAAAAACATAGTCCTGCAGACACTACCCAAATATATACAAAAATATGTGTATGTATGTATGTATGGAAGCTTGATATATACGGATTAAACTCATCTGTTTATATATCTTTTATTTGTTCACTAAGGACGGAGGATCTCATTAGAATTAATAAGCACGTATTCCTTTTACTTCTTTATTTATTCAAGACGATTAATCTCAGAGTTAGCAAGTAAATATTAATGCCATATTGTGCGATTTTTTTCTCGACTAAATGGAGGAATTTCTTATATTCATATGTTGAGTATTTTTTACGGGTTTTAAAGCGGAAATGTGAGAAAATAACCGGTGCATTTATTTCAGGTGAAGATGCAATGTTTAGTCTTTTTCATGGGTATATCGAAGTAAACACAGCCCTTGGGTTCCTTCTTGGACATTGGCAATAAACCGAATAGTAATCTTCAGCTGCAATGACACAAACCCAACATTTGCTTTCATGTCACTCTAAACTCTCCCATAAAGGAACCTCTCGACGGCTTTGCATCGCCTCTCGGGCTTCAGAAGTGTACAAATATTGCGTTCTATCCTCCTTGACTACGTTTCACAAATACCACCTTCGGTAAAAGTTTCCCAGCGCTATCGGTATATCAAACTTCAGTTGTAAAATCTGGACATAGCGGGTTTAAATCGATTTTATTTATTTTACGAATTATAGGTAAGTAAATAAGTGAATCTAATACAATATAACACAAATTATCGCTTCCTGTCAAACAATCAGAACGAACGGAATTATAAACAGACCTAATTCAGTTATTTTTATACACGCTAGTAGGGTGTCCGCACTGAAGGCTTGGTTCAGCCGCCTTGTTATTTTACGCACAAATTGATCATGAATGCCAGAGAGGAGGCCCCTCATCACGGGGGTTCCTGACATTTGACCTCATGCATATTAACAAGCTGCAGCTGACAGAATCGATAGTGGCTGGAAACCAATTCTGCGTTTTAATGATGCTGCTTTTAGAATCCATTTCTCGCTGCGTAAGACTTCGCGGAATTTGTAAAGTGTATCGACGGATGGTACTTTAATTTCGAGGATCTATTTAATTATTTACTTTTTTGTTCGTTCTGTAGTCTTGAAGGATTTAGAAAGAGAGTAACTCCGAGAGAAGCTGTGTTAGAGAACTTGTTTTTTCAGCTCGTTGTATAATCTTTAAAGAAGTTTGTGGATATTTTGTTGACTATGCTATATTCCCCTTTCCGTGTAACTAGAATCCTGATATTATAAAACCGACACGGATAAACTAATAGCACATCACATGCGTTGCTAAAGCACCTTTATACATATAAATGTAATATGGTATTTCTTTGTGATTATTGAAAGGAAATTAATAATGCGTACCATTTGAGGCTGGATGGCGTGTACATTTCCAGATAGTTCTTTATTTTGATCTCTCGGATTCTTGTAAACATCTTGGCATCATTACTAGACAATTTTCATCTTGAGAAGAATTGTAAACATTTGAGATGAAATAATCGTGACAACTTGTTTTGTGATTTTACTGACTAAGTAGGAATACACGGCAATAGTGTGTTCATACCGTAGAGTTACTGATATACAGGTTAACGTGATGTTAGATTACCGACTGCTTTGGGGAAAAATGGAGCTATATCTTCTTAGTTATGCAAAAGAACTGTATTATCTTCTAGAACGTAAATATTTACGTTTTACAAAAAGAAGAAGAAGAAGAAAAAAAGAAACTAATATGATCACAGTAAAACAGAGTATTTCACAGTAAAGCCTTTGCTGAGATTCTTAGTCATCTTGGCTACTGAAAAATATAGTACTTAACGGGAAAGTACCGAGTGAAGTGTATCAGTCTTGCGTATCACCATCCATTATTATTGCAGTGGACCTCAACAGGGAGTAAATTTAACCCCTCGGGGTAAAGAATGACATGTCTGGGTGGTAAATTTATGATCTTAAAAATTAAACATTAATTTTGATAAGCCCCAATGAGAGGGAAGGAGGAGGAGGAGGGGGAGGGGGAGGGGGAGGGAGAGGGAGAGGGAGAGGGGAGGAGGAGGAGGGGAGGGAGAGGGAGAAGGAGAGGGAGAGGGAGAGGGAAAGGATAAGGGAGAAGGAGAGGAAAGGAAGAGAGAGAGAGAGAGAGAGAGAGAGAGAGAGAGAGAGAGAGAGAGAGGGGAAAGTGAGAGGGAGAGGGAGAGGGAGAGGACGAGAAAGAGGAAGAGGAAGAGGGAGAGGGAGAGGGAGCAGGGGAGGGAGTGGGAGAGGGAGAGGGAGAGGGAGAGAGAGAGGGAGAGAGAGAGTGAGAGAGTGAGAGAGAGAGAGAGAGAGAGAGAGAGAGAGAGAGAGAGAGAGAGAGAGAGAGAGAGAGAGAGAGAGAGAGAGAGAGAGAGAGAGAAAGATTCTCTGATATACATTTAATTATGAATGTGACTATGTGGAGTAAATCAATATCAAGCCATATCTTGAGATATCTCTGTATGCTCTAGTTCGTATCTTTATTTGCATAATCCTTGGCAGTTTACTGTGTAGAGTTCATACTCTATTGGCAAAAGACTCTTAAACTTTGCCGACTGAATATTGAAGTGTCTGCATTCTTATTACGTAGAAGTGCTAGTTTACGATGAATAATTTTGAATGCGTTATCAGTTCCCCAATTAGAAGGGATCTAACCTAACCTAACCTAACCCAACTTGGCCTTTGTTAATGGAAATGTATAGTCATAATTTTATAAGCTTTTCCTGAGTACTAGTGTGCAGAGAAAGATCACGAGACACTTGTTATGATGACCTTTACGATGTCATAACAATGTTAAATGGGTCCTTGTTTGGGAAGCTTCCGTATAGATTCTCTTTCAGGCAGAGAAGCTGTTTTTTGAAGCTAGATTGCTCTTCGTACAGCAACATATATTTTTGTTCAAGGTCAGTGAACGCTACCTTCGTGCATTGTTGGTTTGCTACAGATATATATATAGTAATATCGGTCATAAAGGCACCTGTCGTTGTTTGCAGGACCTGTCAGTGTCGAGTTATCAGTTTATTTGTTACTGCAGATATATGATTTCCAATGACAAAATGTTTGGCATCTCCATCTTTTTTTTTCGGGGATCAGCCTTTGTCCTGTTGGGTTTCCTGAACTTTTTTTTTGTGGAGGTTGCTGTTATAAATCTGCAATGGCTATCCAGGCATCTTTTTTTTTTTTTTTTTTTTTTTTTAACAGAAGAAAGCCACTAGGGTCTTTACCTGTGGGTTTCTGAAAGACTTTATTATTAAGAGAGAGTTTCTTGAAGAGATCCTTCACCTTTTGTCACACGTGAGACATACGCGTTGCGTGGGGAAGAAAGGTACTTGTGGAAGAAACCGGACAAGCATTTTTACTTTGGCGAAATGCTTTCTAAAAAAAAAACAAAAAAAAAACTGCCACGTGTCATATCCACCTTTGACAGTTTCTTTCAGTCGGTAAAAATAAATTCCATGTCGATTCCATTTGCAGGAGAAATACCACCTGATTCTGACATAAAACTTTTAACTTCAGATGACATGAAGATAACTTTACCGTTTCAGACATAACTTGCATTTCAGTAATAGAAAAAGAGGTTGTTATATCTGCCAACAAACCACAGGGTTTCAGAATTAACTGTCTGTATTTTTTTATGATGCATTGCTATCTAATTGCATGACTGACAGCAAATACCTCTATGTATCTACAAATTCCCTTTGGTATTCAATGTTACTTTACGTCTACCGCGTAAAATAAGGAAAATTCATGTAGCTGACCTACACAACGCAACCTTTTCTACAACCTCTGGAAACATTAGTATGACACATTTTGTTTTATTTTTTTCAAAATTTAAAGCGAAAATATAATGAAAAAAAAGTTTACATCTCCAACATTCTGTTCCTTTGAAGAAAAACAAAAACATATTTCAGAAAATAGCAATTTACAAGGTTTTAGTCAAAGGGAATTTGCATAAAGTAAACCCAAAAATCATGATGTGAAACAAAGTGACCACCGGCGGGAATTAGCATCTTTTGGTTAGAG
>NC_051386.1:57045767-57053267 GCF_015228065.2 Penaeus monodon | reverse complement strand
CTCGATTTAGACATCGGTCTCAGCGAGGTCGCGCTTCGCCTTCTTGCGCTCCTTACGCCGGGCGGCCTTGCTCAGCGCTCCCGCATCCATTTCGGTGACGCCCAACTACTTACACATCAGTCCGAACAATGCCCTCACAATGCAAGCCGAGCTCGGGATCTATATATATATATATATATATATATATATATATATATATATATATATATATATATATATATATATATTTTTTTTTTTTTTTTTTTTTTTTTTTTTTTTTTTCCCAACAGCCATTCATTCCACTGCAGGACATAGGCCTCTCTCAATTCACTACTGAGAGGTTATGTATGGCAGTGCCACCCTTGCCTGATTGGATGCCCTTCCTAATCAACCGCGGTTTGTGCCACGGCGGTGACTTCCCCTACGACACTTGCGTTTGACTTCTCAAGGCGATGTGTCGTTTTCTAGGAGGGCAATCGTATATATATATATATATATATATATATATATATATAATATATATATATATAAACATACACACACACACACACACACACACACACACACACATATATACACACACACACATATATACATATATATATATACCAACATATATACATATATATACACACACACATGTATGTATATATGTACATATATATACATATATAAATCCATATATACATGTATACATATACATACACATATTTATATATACACACAAACATATATTTATATGTATATATACATATATACACACACACACACACACATGTATCTTATTTATTAAGATAATGTATATATATATTGCTATCCGCCTCTCCTATTTTCATTAGCTTTCATATTTCTTTGTCAACAGCTGACTGAAAGAATTCCACTGCTGAAAATTTTATCAACGCGCTGTTGCTTACGTCGCGTGCCTCGAATCCTTAACATTAAACTCTTCAGAAAGAATTACGTTGCGATAACGTGATTACGTGCATGCTAGACCTTGATTACGTATTAAGCGCACATCCTTTGAAGCGCAGGATGCATAGTGAAAGGATGGTGGAAAACGTACATGGTGAACGTATATTTTAGCGTGTGTGTGTGTGGATTAACACAAATGACATGAATACAGACTGATATTATATGTAAAGTATATACACAGAACCATATTGTCTTTCACCATCTGTAGAGGTCTAATGGTTTTAACTACAAAATATATCACTAAACTTTTTCTTTTACAGAGACTAGTATCATATGAAGTACACATACACACATATATAAATATAAATATATATATACATATATATATATAATATAGATATAAATATATATATATACATATATATATATATATACATATATGTATATATATATATATATATATATATATATATATATATATATATATATATACAAGTACACATATGCTCATATATATATATATATATATATATATATATATATATATATATATATATATATACTGATATCCAGAATATAATGAGTTAGTGAACATACGACGTGCAAGGGCAATATATACATAGGGTAGCCTCACAACACAACCATGAAAGTATATGATAGTAGTAACTTTTCTATTTCATGGGCACCGCATTCCATATATTGCCACCAATACCGTTTAATTCACTAACTACTGAACGAGTGAGTTACATGTTAAACTCTGAATTGCCGACCGATTTTGTACAATTTGCTGGTATAATAATGCATTTTGATCGATGAACCTAAATTGGGTGCTAAGAGCTATTGTTTCGTAAACATTTATGTGTTTGTATGTGGGTTATGTTCCAGCGTTCAAAAAGTACGTATATGATTTTTATAATTTTCCATAAATTGCATTCATATGAACCTCACTGGAATCACTCACAGTGGCCCCGAAAACTATTGGTGTTATTTCAATATGCAATTATTTTCAAAGGGATTAATGTGTTGTGAATTTCCCCCTGTTTACTTTTGCCACATGCCATGTCATATAGCTTTGCAAACATACCGTCCGATGCAGGACCAGAATCAGATATCGAAAAAGATAACATGACTAGGATTACAATTCACACACACACACACACACACATCACTAAAAGGAGGATATTAAGAACTGGACTACGATTATTTTATTATATGTTTGAAATCCCTTCAGTATATACAATATCTCTCTGGATGATATTCGTTTTCAGTTTTCAACAGAAAGGAGTAACCTATAAACTTTATGCTATATTTCAGATACAGGTCTATGGCATTAATTTACTCCATAATTTGCTCATCTTGCTCTTCATACATATAACGTTTGATATCTGTACCCGAGATACTGTATGAGTTTCATGAAATTAAAAAGATCAGTTATGTATTTTTTCAAACACACAAACAAGTCTCTCTCTCTCTCTCTACACACACACACACACACACATACTTAGTGGATGATTCCACGATGCTTCATATTTAATGAAACTACCCTTTCGACAACGAAGTTCATGACATTGCCCTGCATACAAAACTTATTCCACGTCACATTTCGAAACACCGAGTTTCGCAGTAAAACCGAAGTTGCTCCGGAAAAAAAAAAAAAAAAAAAAAATCAATCTGCATTGCGAAAGGCTAAAGGTCTCTTTAGCATTCGGGTTCTTCTTGTCTTTAGTATTGTTTTTTTCGTGTTTTCATTCTTCGTTTTTACTATTCCTCTCTCTCTCGTTTTATGTCTCTTTAGCATTTTTTTTTTCTTGTTTTCCTTGCTGTCTCTGTTCTTATCTTTCTTCTTTTTCTTCAGCGTTACCCGATCTGGCCGGGCAGTTTTTACGACCACTGTCACTCTGCGTCACTAAAAGGCCGATTGTGTGCTGCATCTTGACCTTTTTCTTCTTCTCCTTCATCACATTCTTCATATCCTCCTTCACTATCTTCATATTATCAACTTATTATTATCATTACTATTATGATGATGATTATTCTTTATTTTCTTTTCCTTTTATGTATATATATATATATATATATATATATATATATATATAAATATATCATCTTCTTCCATCTATTCCTCCTTCTTTGCCTCCTCCTCCTCCTCCACCTCATCTCCTTCCTGGTTCCTGGAATTTTCCTGTCATGACCATGTTCCCTCTTCATCAGAAATGTGTTACTACAGCGCTGCCTTTGATGTCATGGCTCCATTATGGCTTATCTACAGGTCGTGTTATCGGTACGTGTTTTCGGGATACCTTCGTGTGGTACTGTTTGTGTCTGTTTACTGAACCGAACACGGTTTCTACTGAAGTTCTTTAATATGCAGGACATAATTAATCACATTCGTGAATTTGTACAGCGGGCCGTTTGTTTGCCAGACTGCTTCTGTTCAAAGTACGGTCACTTACCTGTGTTTGTATGGCTGAAAAAAAAATAACCAGAAGAAAAAGGAATTTCAGAATCTGGGTACATAATTCATGGTTTTACTGCTTGCTAAATGATATATGACATGAAGCTTGGTCAAGGAGTAAATTCGGTTAATATTTATAAGCCCTGTAAGAAGTTTACAAGCACACGATCTATGACAAAACCAGCTATATATATATATATATATATATATATATATATATATATATATATATATATATATATATATATATATATATACACACACACATTTAATGTTAGCACTATTTAAAATGAGCTAAAAAGTGTTATTGTGATTATTGCTGTTATCATTGTTATTTTGTTATTGTTTATGCCGATAGTTTATTATATTTTTTATAATGATGGTAATAATGTTGCTGCTTCTGTTACTGATGATGATGTAAAAAAATAATAGTAATGATGATAATTATATTGATAATCATTATAATTGTAACAATAATGATAATGATGATACTACTACTACTAATACGATTAATACGATTAAGATATTGATAATAGTAATAATATTTACTGTTACTACTACTACCAATAATTACAATGATAACAATACTACTAATAACAACAGCAATAATAAAGTAAATATTGGTAATAATGAAGAGGAGATTAATAGTAATGATAACAACAATAATAATTACAATAACAACAACAAAACAATAATAATAGCAAAAATAAAAGTAATAATAATAATAAAAAAAATTGTTATTCTTATCATATTTTTTACGGTAATTATAATTTATTATTATTATTATTATTATTTTTACTGTTATTATTACCGTTTTTTGTTGGAATTTGTTTACTAAATTAATAATTCAGTGGATTCTGGAGAAAAACAATCGTTGCTGCTTCTTCCTTTGTCCTCCATACTGATGAGATGCAAGATTTACATGTTCATCCATATCTTCCATGTCAGTACTCGTACGGAAAGCGGAAACAAAACAATGTAAACGTAATAACTGTGGATACGCGGTTATCCATATCATTAAACTGATAACTATTCAAACATATAGATTAAATAAAGTACATTTTTGAATGCTATCAGACTTATAAAACATTACGTAATCACTGTATGATAAATAAACAGTACAAAGACTACTTTTCCTACAAACCTCTACGATAGGGTTTGGTGCTGTTAGGCGACCAAAGCTGCCGTTAAAGTAAACAACCGAGTTCCAATACCCGACTGTGAGTTCAACTTTAAAACAAAATCTTTTAAAACATTTTCATTCATCTTTCATTTTTTTATGGGCTACTGCACTTCCAATTATTATGATTGTTTTTTATTATTATCATGTTTCTTATTATTATCATTTTTCTTATTATTATGATTATCATTATCATTACCACCACCATAGCCATTACTGAATTATCAATATTATTATTATTATTATTATTATTATTATTATTATTATTATTATTATTATTTTATTGTTATTGTTATTGTTATTGTTAATGCTATTATTATTATTATTATTATTGTTGTTGTTGTTGTTGTTGTTGTTGTTGCTGTTGTTGTTTTGTGGTTGTTGCTATTATTATCACTGTTATTATTACTGCACTGTTACTATTATCAGTATTACTGCAAATATCATTACAGTTACTGTTATCTCTCTCTCTCTATATAAATATATATAAATATATATATATATATGTATATATATATATATTTTTTTTCTCCACAGCCTTTTGACACGGCATTCGTCTTTAGTACTTTCACCCCCCCCTTCCCCAACCCCCCGTCCTTCTTTCTTAAAGCATGTACCTTTCTGTTTCAGGTCTCGGTGCCACACTCCTGCACCCGTCTGACTCCTTGTTGCTTTCAGTCCCGACAATGCACAGGAATTTGTCACTTAGGCGGACAATGGCGGCTGTGTTAAAAGGCCATTTGTCATCCTCTGTACGTCGTACCCGCAGCTTCCGGTTTGAGCAAGTGAGAGACGGAGTATGGGTAAAGGTCAGAGGTCAGGGGGGAGGATCTGAAAGGAGGCAGTGTAGCTGTAGAAGGGGAGAGAGAAAAAAGGCTGAAGAAAAATTATGGAATAATGTAAAAAAAAAAAAAGAAAAAAAGAAAAGAAAATAAGATGAAGTTCAGATATCAAAGAACGGGAAATATGTAAGCAAAAAACTTAAAGAGAGAGAGAGAATAAAGAAGAGGGAAAAATAGGAACAGGATTGTTTTCGTCGGAGATTTTAAAGCATTAAGGATTTCCTGGTATTTAATCACCGGAAAACAACCTAATGAACAGTTCTAAAAAAAGAAAAGAAAAGAAATGAAAAGAAAAAAAAAAACTGAGAAACAATTAGACCTCCGTAATTTAGAGAAAAAGAAACGATTTTTATAAAGATTAATGAACACGAAGAAATTAAAGCATAGGCAGGATGGAAGTAAGAGATAAAAAAATGAATAACTGATTAATAGAGAAATCATATACATAGATATAGAACTGATTATATACGGCTTTTATTAAAAAAAATTAAGGTTAGTTTCCAATAATTTTCGGATATCATTTGCTAGAAAAGAGAAATACAGAGAACAGGTAAATATTTATCGCAGTTATAATAAATCTGATGAATAAATAAACAAAAGATCAGTCAATTATGAGTTAAATTTTAATTTGTTTCCAAGTCTGGTGAAATTAAACCATTCAAAACCCTTTTGATCAAATTATCCAATTTTATCTAGTATAATATCTTATATTTCTTGTTAACTACAAAAGGCATAACTGACACCTGATAACAACTAGTTTTTAATATTAAGGTCTAATGAATTTTCTACACCTTCATTTCCATCTTATTTTCTGCCAAGTTTCATCACAAATAACATTGGGAAATACATTTTAGATACCCTTATTTGATTTCAGAGTGGACAGTCACCGTTATCTTATACCTTGATAGATTTACATATTTCACCAGTGTTTATTATTCTCTAATGGCGTCAACACAATCCTTATATTGGGTTAGAAAAAATCATAACATTTTTTTTTATTATTATTATTTTTTTTTTTAGATTCTCAACATTACTTGGACACGTAAGCTTTATGGCAACTTGCCAATACCCCCTAATCCCTTGACATGGCTTGGAATGAGAGAACAGAAGTGACAGACAGGTAGGAATGACCTTCCTTGGAATTAACTATTGCTCATAGGAGTCTATATAACTTACATATATTGCTTAAGAAGAATCAATATGTCTCGCTGCGTCAGATGATCTAGTCTCACGATACCGAATTTGTGGAGAGAGAGGATTTTTTTTTTTTAAATATCAGAACTTCCCGAATTTATGTGCTCATGTGTTTGAAGGTGGCACATAAAATGAAAGAGGAATATTATTACTGTAGAGGCTCAAGGACAAGAGAGTTAATATGTATATATTAATATATATATATATATATATATATATATATAATATATATATATATATATATATATATATATATATATATATATTAAAGTCCGTCTGGTTCCTTTCGTGCTTGCGTGTTGGATCTATCGATACATTGATTAGACTAGAAGTGGCAGGTCGCTGGGAATTTTGCTTTCCTCAGGCGCTGAAGACTTCACTCGTGCAGCTAGGAGTCGATAGCTAGTTGCTATTTGTACCCCGAGAAGATGTGTCAGTTTTTCTTTATTACTTTGACGTGCGTTCGCCTTAATTGACAGTTTCAGGGATTCGGATAGACACTTTTCACATTAATATTTACGCAATATGGCAATGAACGAGTCCCATTACGTGTAAAATGGAAACGCCCCATTAATCATAGTTACTACCGTGATTTCAATATAATAAAATGGCCGGTTAATAATTAGTCAGACGTATCCATTCAAGCTTTTGTTTATTGCTGTCAATGGCAGGCGCTGTACAAAAATGATTTCACGTTGAATGGATGGAGGCACATATTGACTTTGCGATGGTTCTTCATTTCTCACTTTCATCGTCTGTTGACTAAAACAGTTTGCGAAACGTTTACTGCTTGGTGAGTTTTATATATAATATATTAATATATATTATAATATATATAATATATATATAGTATATATATAATATATATAATATATAATATATAATATACTATATTAAATAATATATAATATATATATATATAATCATATATTATTATT
>NC_051386.1:57015767-57028267 GCF_015228065.2 Penaeus monodon | reverse complement strand
TATATATATATATATATATAATATATATTATGCTTATATATAATAATTTATTAATATATATATTATATTATTTTAAGGTATATATATTTTATAAAATATATTTTATGCAAAAATATATATATTTTTATATATATATAATATATAAAATATATATATATTATAATATATTTCACACACACACACACACACACACAACGCACCCACAAAAACACACACACAAAACACCAAACACACACACCCACACACACACACCACCCCACACACACACACACTTTAAAATAATATTATATAATATTATAAAATATATACATAAAATAAATAATATATATATATATATTATATTTATATATATATATATATATATAATATTATATATATATTATTATATGCTGTTTAAAAGGGGAATGGAATAGTATTGATAGTAATTATTGTTAAACTTTTTAATATCCAAAAGTTTTGGGTATTGTTCTAGGATTACTCATTCATCTGGCAGAGGTAAGGACCCAGTAAAGGGGCCCCCTTTGTTTTGAAAACCCCGGGGAAAAGGGGGAAATTCTCTTTTTTTTTCCTCTTCTTTTCCCCCTCCCCCTCCCCCTCTCTCCCCCCCCCCCCCCCCCCCTCTCTGTCGGGGCTGTCTGTCTGTCTGCCCCCGTCTGTTGTCTTTTCTCTCTCTCTCTCTTCTCTCTCTCTCTCTCTCTCTCTTTTTCCCAACACACAAAACCAGCGGCATAAAAATAAAAATATATATATTTATTATATATATATATTATATATTATAAAATATTCCATTATATATGCATATAAAATTTATATTTTATAATTTATATATATATATATATATATATATATATATTTTATATAATAAAAATATATATATGTAGTATAAAATTTTAGGCATATATTTTAATTAAATATAATATACATATATAAAAAATTATATATATATATATATATATATATATAAAATAGATTTTATACATATATTATTATATATTTATTTTTGGTTTTTAGTGTTGTGTGGGTGAGCGTGGCCCCTTTTTTTTATCAACCACTCCCCTTTCGGCCCTAAATTGGGTTTAACCTAAAGAGAAGGCGGGACGTAAAAACTATAAGGCGAATTCGGGGAAAACATGGCATCAACACGGGCTTTATTAAAACTTTTCCCAAAAGGGGAAAAACGTCTTATTGGGTAAAAAAAGGGAAGAGAGGGAGGGGAGGGGGGGGGGGGGGGAGGGAGGGGGGGGGGAGGGGGGGAGGGGAGGGAGGAGAGAAGAGAGAGAGAGAGAAGAAAAAAGGAGAGGGAGGGAGGGGGAGGGAGGGAAGGGGGAGAGAGAGAGGGAAAAAAAGAGAGAGGGGTGAAAGAGAAAAGAGAGAGAGAGAGAGAGAGAGAGGGGAGAGAAAAGAGATTGTGGAGGGGGAGGGGAGAGAGAGGGAAAAGGGGAGAGGGAGAG
This sequence comes from Penaeus monodon, assembly GCF_015228065.2. Classification (NCBI taxonomy): domain Eukaryota; kingdom Metazoa; phylum Arthropoda; class Malacostraca; order Decapoda; family Penaeidae; genus Penaeus; species Penaeus monodon. Next base: position 57,026,816 of record NC_051386.1, on the reverse strand, counting down.
AGAGAAGAGAGGGAGGGGCGGGGAAAAAGGAGGAGAAGAAGCCAAAGGGGGGGGAGGGGGGGGTTTAGAAAAATTAAAAGGATAAAAAAAGGGGGGATTGGGTTTTTGAGGGGGGAAATTAGGGGGAGTGATTGGGGGGGATACCCTTTCTTTTTTTTCCCGGGGGGGGAAAAAAGGGAAAGGGCAAAAAGTGTTTTTCATTCCTAAAATAGATAAAACCCAAGAAGGTAAAAACGGGGAAGGAAAATTACAAATCGGGGAGGGTTTTGGGCAAAAAGGGGTGGGAAAAACCTTTTAAAAAGTAAAAAAAACCCCCCTTAAGAGAAACCCCGCCCCGGGGATTTTTACAACCCCCCCCAAACACAAACCCCCACCATAACCCAAAAAACAAAACAAACCAAACCACAAAAAAACCCAACCCCCACATACACCAAAAAAACCACACCCCCACAAAACCACCCCCACACCACACAAAAAATAAAAAAGAAAAACCCAGAACACACAAAAACAAAAAACAAAAATGAAACAAACAAAATTAAAAAAAATAAAAAAAAAAAAGACAAAAACAGGGAGCCATGAAAAAAGAAAAGAGGAAAAGGTTAAGGGAAGGGGAAGAAAAGGGGAAGAGAAAAAAGATAGTAGAAGGAGGCAGAGAAAGGGAAAGGGAAAAGGGGAAAGAGAGAAAAAGGGAAAAAGGAGAGAAAAGAAGGAGAGAGAGAGAGAGAGAGAGAGGAAAGAGAAAAGAGAGGGAAAAGAGGGGGAAGGGGAGAGAGAGAGAGACGGGGGGAGAGAAGGGGAGAGAGGAGGGGGAGAGAGAGAGAGGGAGAAGAAGGGGGAGGGGAGAGAGAGAAAGAGAGAGGAGAAGAGAGAAAAAAGATGAGAGAAAAGAGGGGAAAAGAGAGATGAAGAAAAAGGAAAAGAAGGGGAGAAAAAGAAGAAGAAAAGAGAGGGGGTTTTAAGGGGAAAGTAGGAGGTTAAAAGGAGAGGGGAAGAGAAAAGAGAGGGGAAAAGAGAAAAAGAGGAGAGAGAAAAAGGGAAGAAGAGAAGGCCCGGGGAAGAAATAAAAAGGAGAAGGGGATGAGGAGGGGGGAGAGGGGAGAGAAGAGAGAGAAAAGAGAGGAGAGAGAGAAGGAAAGGGAGGGAGAGAGAGAGAGAGGGGAGGGGGAAGGGGGAAGAGAAAAGGGGAAAAAAGGGAGAGAGGGGGAAGGGGAAAGGAAGAGAGAGAGAGGAAAGGGAAAAAGGGGGGGGAAGAGAGAGGGGAGAGAGAGCAAAACAGTTGCAAAAGGGGGAAAAAAAAGGAAAAAAGGAAAAAAGAGCAAGAAAATAGGGGAAAGGGGAGCCCGGGAAAAAGGGGAAATTTGGTTTAAACGAGATTACAAAAAAAATTTTTTAAAAAATTTTTGATCGCATTTTATGATTCTTTAAATTTTTCAGCCAAAACAAATTGGAAGCTCAAATGGAGTAAACCCAAACCCCGGAAATTTGGAAATTTTTCAAACACCTTTAAAAAAAAAAAGAAAAAAAAGGGGAAAGAAAAAGAGAGCGAAAAAAAAAAAAAAGAAAGAAAATGACGAAATAGATTTTTTTTTTATATCTTTTTTTTCCCCCTTTAAATTTTTGGGTTATAATTTCAAAAAAAAAGACAAAATCGGAAAGCTTTTACCCCTTTTAAAATTCAATGTTTTAAAAACCCCTTCCCCTAAACTTTTCATCGTTAAAGAAATTTGTCGGGGGTCAAAGGGAATTGCCCCCTTGGGGGAAACACCCAGGACAACCCCCGGGCCGCGACCGCCACGCGGGGGGTAAAGGCACACGCACACCACCTTTTCGCAACCCACCACACACAAACCACACACCCACCGCGCACACCCCCCACAAACCCCCACACAACCCCAAAACCCCCCCACACACACACACACCCCCAAAAAAAAACAGAAAAACCCCACAACAAAACCCCAAAACAAACCCACACAAAAACAAAAAACCACACCCCCAAAAACGGGACAAAAACACCACAAAAACACAAACAACACACCAAAAACCACATACAAAACACACACACCACACACACTTTTATACAAACAGGGGAAATTGTTTTTTTCTTTCTTTTTCTGTCTCATTTTGATTTGTTCTCATGTGGGGTTTAATTAAGACTGCTTGTTTTTTCCCTTTTAATCCATAAAATTTTCTCCGGGTCGCTTAGTTTTGGGATATTGACTCGTAAGGATTTTGGGGGGGGGCTTTTTCCGGTCTTATAAAAAGGATTTTTTGTAAACGATAATTCAACCCCCTCTAGGGGGGTTTTTTTTACTTTTTTTATAAAACCTGAAAAAGAGTTATTAGAATTTCTAAAACACTCAATTAAAGAAATTTTTTTGAAAGGGTCATCAACGGGTTTTTCTTAGATGTTTATATATTTTTAATGTATATTATATATATAAAATATTATATATAAATATATTATAAATATATATATATATATTTGTATATATTTTATATATATATATATATATTTTTTATAATATATAATTTTAATTTTAAATTTTATATTTTTTGGGGTATATATGAAATTTTCTTAATAATATATATTTATATATATATATATATTATAATATATGTTTAATATATAAAACCCATCATACATACAAATTATATATTATATATATTATATATATATAATATTATATATATATATTATATATATATAAAAATATAATATATAATATTACTCCTGGGTTTTAATTTAAACCACCCCGGTGGGGGGTTCGGGTTTCCTGAGGGGATGGGGGCCACCTTTTTTACCCCCCTTATTACCCCAAAAGGTCCCCCCTGCGACCCAGGGGGAAACCACCTGCCGGGGTTTCCCATTATAATAAATAAAAAAAGGGGGGGGGTTTAAAGGGGATTTTTTTAACCCTTTGTATATTTCTAAAACCCTCCAGGCGATTTTTTCCCCTCTATTAATAACAGACATTTTAAAAAAGGCCCTCATCCCGTGGACTTTATTCAAGGGGAACTAAAAGAGAAACAATTTTATGGAGAAAAAGGAATTTCGTAGGACAAAAGCCTAAAGAATTTTTTAAAATTTTAAAATATAATAATTTTAGATATATATTTTTATATTTTATAACATTTTTTATATAATATAAAATTTATATATATAATAAATATTATTTTAGGGGGGTATTCCCTATTTTATATGTTTTATTATATTTTTAAATATATTTTAAAAATATTTTTTTATATATATATATATAGAAATATAAAAATATATTTTTGGGTGGTGTGTGTGATTTTATAAATAATATTATATTATATTATAATATATTAAAAATTTTATATATTTGTGTATATAAAATATATTTTTTATTATAATATATTATTATATTTTTTTTATTGGGGTTCCATTTATATTTAATTATATTATTATTTTTTTTTTTTTTTCATATTTTTGGGGTTTTTGTGTGTGTTTTTGGGGTGGTGGGGAAAAATATACACACAAACCCCCCCACACCCCCCACACCCACCCCCCCCCCCACCACCACCACACCCCCCACACCCCACACCCACCCCCCCCCCCACACCCCCCCCCACACAAACAAAACCCCCCCACACAAATATTTCTATATATTTTTTTATGTTATTTGTTTTGTTTTATTTTATGTATATGTTTTCAATTGTTTTATAAAATTCCCCTTTGTTATTTTTCTTTTTTTTTTTTTCCCTTCGTCAAAATCTTTTTCACTTTCTTTTTTCCCTTCCCCTTTTCTTAGCAAACGTCTGCACCCCAATTCGAAAGCCTGGGTTCGTTTGGGGCGTCTGCTTTTTTTGAGACCCAAACACCCCTGCCCCATAATTTGGGGGTTTCGCCAAGGCCAGAGTTTGGAGGGTCTCTTTTTGGTTTTTTAATTGAAAGGGCCTTTTATTTTTTCCTTATTGAATGGGGGTTAAATCCCATTGGGACACTGCCCAATTCTTCGTTTAATTCTTGTTGTAAATTTAATTTGTTTGTAAACTAGCTCCGTATATATAAAAAAAAATTTAATTCCCCACTTTCTGTTTTTGGGCTTCATTCACCCTGATGTTATACTGGGGTCTTTGGGGCCCCTTTCTATTTTCTTTGACTTTTTTTTTTGGATGCTTTAAATTTTATAACCCCTGCCTGCAAATTTATTATTCAGGGTGTCACATTAAAAACCAAAAAACCATTTTGGCATGTGTGGGTTTTGGTTTTTGCTTCCCCCAACCCTTTGGGGTTCCTTAAAAATTTTTCGATTTGCGTTTTTTTCCCTTATGCCTTCGGGAAAAATGTGAAGATTTGGGGGAAAAGGGTTTTTAAACCCTTGTCTCACCCCCCTGCCCTAATCTAAATAAAATTTTAAAAATTTACGTTGTCACGGGGGTTCTACTGTTTGCGTTGGGGGGCCATAATAATTTTGTAAATTAAACATATGCTTGGAAATTCCTTTTTGGAAGAAATTTTTTCCCCCCCATGGACTTCATGTAAAACCCTTTCAAAGGTTTTCTTGTATTCGGGGAAAACCCAAAAGAACATGTCTTATCATTTCTTTTTTTTTTTCTTTTTATTAATAACCCTTTTTAGGGTTGGAAATCGGGTCCGGGGGCCCTTCCGGAGCAAAAACCAGTTTGGGGCTGACTATTTTTTGGGTGGAGGGGGGGTTATCATTTTTCTCGGAAATTTCGTCAGTATGTTTTTTTTTAAATTTGGCTACAAAACTTTACCCCGCCTTTTTTTGGGGGGGGGAAGGAAGAAAAGGGGTTTACCCAACGTTTGTCCCTCCCCCAATTTTTGGGAGATGGGTTTAAAAAAAATTTCAGCACAGGGGACACCGGGGGAAAAAGGCCAGAAACCGGCCCCCCAAAGGGGGGGGACGGGGGTAAAAAGGGGAACCATTTAAAAAAAATTAAAGGGAACATTCACCCCCCTTTTTACCCGGGGGGGGCAAAACCCAAGGGGAGGGGGGTTCGGACGTAAAAGGGGGGGGGAATTCAGGGGGAAAACCCACTTTGAAGAGATCCGGGGGAGTTGGGGAAAAGGGGGGATTTAAATTTTTTAACATATCCCACACCCCCACAAAAAACCAAAACGCACGCACGCCCCCACCCCGCACACCCAAAACAAAACCACACACACACCCAACAAAAAACACCCCAAACACACACACACAAAAATTTTATAAAAATTTAAAAAAAATAAAAGGGGTGTGGGGGGGGGAGGGGGGACGCACATATACCCATAACCAAACCCCAACACACAGGGGCCAAAAACCCATAATATAAATAAAAAAAGGAAAAAAACAAAAAAAATAAAAAAAATAGAAATAAATTATTTAAAATTTTTTTGGGGCCCGGGGAAGAAAAATAAACTGCACCCGGGGGTTTCCCTTGAAAAAATAAGCACCCTTTAGCCCCTTTAACCAGGTTTGCGGGGTGAAACTGTCCACAGGGCGGGGGGATTTTTGGTGAAAAAACCTTCGGGGTTTCAAACTGAAGGGTTTCACCAAAAAAGTCTGGGTTTTACATTTTAAAAGCGGCGGGGGATAGTTCCTCCAGTTATTGGAGATGCGATTTAGAAGGACCCTTTGGGGACCACGCAACTTTTATTTTCCCACAACCTCACCCAAATGAAAAATACAGAAACAAATTCAACCACATCGCCAGCCCGCGGGGGGGACAAGGGGCGCGTTATCAGGGGGAAACCAGGCTGAAAAGGGAAACATGAAACTGGAAAAAAAGAAGAAAAGAAAACAGGGCCAATTAAAAAACACTTTAAAAACGGAACGGGGAAGGGAAGGGAAAAGAAAAAGTGGGTAAATTAAAATACTGCGTAACAAAAATGATAAGATCCACATTCAAACGGGAAGGGGGGGTGGCCCAATTTGGAAAAAGAAATAAGTTTCAAAACTAAAGGAAACCCAAGACGTTTTTTTTTTCCTGGAAAAGAAAAAGGAAAATTATGCCCGGGGGTTTTTGCATTTCCCCACAAAAAAAACTGAAATGCACTAATTGGGTACCCCCAAATAAATGATCGCTTTTAAAAATTTCAAATACAAGAAAAACCTCTTTTAAAATTTTAAATATTTTACAATTGCTACGCCCAAACCCAAATTTAAAAGGTGATGAAAAAAGGGAAATTTTTTTTATAACTCTCTCCAAAGTTTATTTTAGGACACAACCCCTAACAAGATGTAAAAATAAATCATGGGGACCTAAACGCCAAAGGAAAAAATAATCTAAAAAAATTTCACCTGGGAAAATTCGGGCTTGGAGATATAAATGAAAAAAGGGTTAAAATTTTTTTGAATTCTGTTTGTACAAATAATCTACTTTTGCCAAAAATTGGTTTCCCAAAACCAACCCAAGGGGGCTTGTTTCACGTGGGTTTTTACCAGACAAAAGGGAAACTCAAACCCAAAAATTGGGGCCCTTTGGGGCTGAAACAAAAAAAGGAAAAATTGCATAAAAAATGGGCCAAAACCCAAAACCCGGTCCGGGCTGCAACAGGGAACCCCCAACTACTAACTATTTGACTTAAAATAAAAACTCAAAAAAATTGGGGGCGGCCCAAACCCAAACCCCTAAAACTCGACTACAAAAATCGATAAAAATTTCGAATTCCCGTGTCAAAAAAAATTTGAAAAACTCAATCTGTGAAATATTAAAAAAACCAAAAAGATTTGGGAAGAAGGAAAAAAACTCCTTCCCCGAGCACTGCTTTAAAAAATATCGCCCCCAAAAAGAAAGACCCAAAATTTCCCCCCGGATATCTTTTTTTAAAAAAAACTAAGGGGAAAATTTGGGAAAAAAAGATGCCAAAATAAAAAGGTATCAAAAATCCAATTGAAAAAAATAATTTACAAAAAACAAAATACAAAAAATTCAAAAATTTTTCGACAAGAAAAAGGGAAAAAAAAGTTAAAAGAACATTTTCCAGAGAATTGGAAAAAATGTTCTTCAATAAACAAAAAAAAAAAACCTTTCCAAGGGGTACGGGGAAAAACAAAACAAAATTTAAAACCCACAATTGGGCACTATCAAAAATGAAGATTGGGGCTTTTTTTAAGTATGGGAAAAAAAGTCAAAAATTGATGGAATCTATTGTTCCTTTTTCCCAAAAAGAATTGATAACAACAAAAATTAATCGACTTTAATGCACGAGGAACCCCCGCCACTGTGGACGAAGTTATAAAACCATAAAAGGGAAATAAAAAAAACAAACCCCGGAATAGATGAAATAACGCAGGGTTTTAAATTTAAAAATTTGGGGAAAGGTTTAATACTTTTTTTCTACAAAATCTTTAAAAAATATGGGGAAAAAAGAAAATGGCCAAAACTGGTAAAATCCATCTTTACTCCCATTCCTAAAAAAGGTGACGCACTCAGTTTCAACAATATATGGGCAATTTTCATTAATAAGTCACAGCAAACAAAAAATTTTTGAAAAAAAAAATTGCCGGGAAAAAATGAATTAAGTTTTAAAAGAGGAAAATCAGCCAACGCAGGTTTTCGCCCTGGAAAAAAGGGACCAAAACCCAAATTTTAAATTTTAAAAATTTTGGGTCATAGAGGAAAATAGAGAACATCAAAAAACCTTAATACCTGGGGTTTTTCCCTCGATTATGTGAAAACTTTTTAAAAACTTTTTTGATCACGATATCCTCTGGAAAAAACCTGTACATATGAAATTTCCAAAAAAAACCCCTCCAACAATAAAAAACCTTGTATGACCAACAAAAAAAGGCCCGTAAGAACCCCTTATGGGTTTAAAAAGAAAGGGGTTTGAAGTCAAACAAGGGTAGACCAGGGTTTTCCAAATTTTGTTCCAACACCTCTTTAATATATATTCCCGAAAAAATTTGGGGAAAGGGGCTCTAGGGGTTTTTAGGAACCCGGGGATGTTGGAGGATAAAAAATATCAAAACCTTTTGGGTACGCCCCATGATATAGTTTTTGGGTTGCCAGCAGTATCCTGAACTACAAAAACTACTAATAAAGTTTTGAGAACAACGGGAAAAAGGCTGGCCTTTTTTCTTAATGCCAAAAAAATAAGATCATAAGATTAAAGATAAAAAGCAATGGAAAAAATTGGGGGGGGGCCCAATTTTCAATCAATGGAAGATTTTTGGAAAAAAGTGAAAGAAAATTCACTTATTTGGACTTTTTTTAAATTTTACTTGATGGATTCACCGGGATAAAAAGAAAAATTACCCTTGGGCCCCCAAAAGCCACAAAATTTCTCCAATAAAATTTTTGGGGAAAAACCCAAAACAAATTCCTTTTCGACAAAGCTGAGGGTTTTTGAACTCATTAGTTTTTCCCCCTTTCTCATATGGGTTTTGGGGTGTTGGGTGTTTAAGTAGGTAGACCGAAAAAGGGTAATGGGGTTTTTTAAATTTTGGGGGGTTACAGACGGACGCGTTTTTAAAATGGACGAGAAGAAGGGCCAAAAGATGAAGTTCGGGAAAATAAATTTTAAAGACCGACTGTTTGGGCCTCTTGAAAAAAGAGAAATTAAAATTTATTGGTCAGAAGAGAATAAAAGTTTTTGAAAAAATTGCTGGGCAGGGATGGGTAGGAAAAAAGGAGGAAAAGGGGAAACCGAAGACAGGGCTGAGCGACAATATCCCAAAAATATTTTCGGGCTGTCGATTGGGAAAAGTGGGAAAAAAAAGCGTAAGACGAAATTTGTGGCGAAGGATGGGGGGGAAAGGGGGCCCGGCTGCTCAAACTGGGCATACCGGGTTTTTGATGATATTTTTATTATTATTATATATATATATATATTATATATATAAAATAATTATATACCACATAGGCCCCGGGGGCCCCAGGGGGTTAGAGCAACGGACTCCAAGGGCTGGCCAAAGGGGCGGCAAACTGAGTTCGAGGGTTTTGAGTCACCGGCCGGCGCGTTGTTCCCAAATGGGGCAAGGGAAATTCCCAACCCCGAAAAAGGGGGGCCTTGGCCACTTTTTGGGGGGCCAACCAGCCCCCAAAACTGTGCTGGGCCCAGCCCGGGTAAATAGAAAAGAAGTTTTCCCCAAAAAAAAAAGGGAAACCCGGCACTCTCTGTGGAAAAGGGCCCGGGGGCCCTACTTTGGTTTCCGGGCACACAACATGAAAAATACAATTTAAATTCGGTGGGTGTGACCCCCGGGCCCGGGTCAAACAGGGAAACCACGGAAAAAAAAAAAAAAAAAAAAAAATAAAAATAAAAGTAATACACACACAAATGGTTAATTTTACAAATAGGGGGCCTTACATAACAACAACAATATATAAAAAAAATAAAATTTTTAAACAAAATAATTTTGATTAAAAAAATAATATAAAAAAAATATTTTTAAAAAAATAAAAATAAAAAAAATAAAACATTTCAAAAAAACTAACACACACACAACACAACACACCACACACACAACACACAACACACACACACCACCCACCAAAGAAGATTTTAAATAAAATTTTATATTATATATATAAAATATGCATACACACGCACAAAACACAAACACCCCACACACCACACACACACACCCCACAACACACACCACACCCACCAACCCCCACAAAACACACACACACACCCCACACACCCCCCACAAAACACGCCCCACCCCACACACAACAACGCACACACACACACACACAAAAACACTCAAACACACAAAACAAAAACACCAAAAAATTAGATAAAAAAAGAAAAAAAAACACCCCACACACACAACCCCGGGGCCAAAAACAAAACACACACACACAAATACGCGCACACAAACCCCACACCCCACACATCACACACAAACCCCAAACACACACACACACACACCCACACACACACACATATATATATATATATATATATATATATATATATATATATATATATATATATATTTAACAGTCATATATTCCACTGCAGGACATAGGCCTCTCTCAATTCACTATTGAGAGGTCATTTGGCAGTCTCACCTTTGCCTGATTGGATGCCCTTCCTAATCAAGCGTGGTTCGGCGCGCTAACAAGAATATATATATATATATATATATATATATATATATATATATATATATTATCTTAGCTATCTGTCATATATGTATAGCTATCTATCTATACTATATCAGTATCTATCTATATCTATCTATATATCTATTTATCTATCTACCTCTTTATGGATATATCTACATCTATATCTATCTGTTAATATGTATATACATACATACATACACATACATACATGCATACATACACATACATATTTATACACACAGACACACACACACACACACACATATATATGTGTGTCTGTCACACACATATATATATGTGTGTGTGTGTGTATGTATGTATGTAAGTGTGTGTGTATATAGAGCACAACCAAACAATACAACACTCACCAGAAAATCCTCACAGAAAAAAACTAAAACAAAACAAACAAACGCCACAAACAAACAAAAAAAACTTTCAGCCCCAAACAACCCCCTTTTTTATCCCGAAACATGCCCCTTTTCACCCCCACACAATCCTCCTTTCATTCACAAACAACCCCCCTTTTCACCCACAAACAACTTCCTCTTTCACCCACAAACACGCCCCTTTCACCCACAAACACCCCACCCCCTTTCACCCACAAACACCCCACCCCCTTTCACCCACAAACAGCACCCCTTTCACCCACAAACGACCCTTTTCATCCACAAACAAACTCCCCTTACATCCACAGACACACCCCTTTCACCCATAAACAAGCCCCCATTCACCCACAAATAACCCCCCCCCCCCCTTCACCCACAAACAACCCCCCACCTTTTCATTCACATACACACTCCTTTCACCCATAAATAACCCTGCTTTCACCTACAAACAGCCTACCTTTTCTCCCAAAACACCCTTTCGCCCAAAAGCAAGGCCCCCCCCCTTTCATGCAGAAACAAACCCCATTCCCCCACAAACAACCTCTCTTTTCACCCTCAAACAAGCCCCTCTTTCACCCACAAACAACCCCCCCCTTTCATTCAGAAACCCACC
>NC_051386.1:56990767-56995767 GCF_015228065.2 Penaeus monodon | reverse complement strand
GGTTCCGTCTGATATATTTAAATTATCGTATAACTTTTTATACTGATGCACATTTTTGGCACGCACATCGTTATTTGGAAGGTTGCTCCATGTTTCAATAGTTTTGTTCGATTTTCAGTTTCTCCAAACCTGACTACATGGCATATATTGGTGTTGAATTCCATACTCCAATTACAACTCCTCATGGATAAGTTCCCGATGTCACTTTGGAAGCATTGGCGTGTGACGTTGTCTATTGTCTTTTATCATTATTATTATTATTATTATTATTATTATTTTATTTCGCGTTGTCTGCAAACATTCAGATAACTACATGAACTAATGCTTGACCCTAAATCATTAATGAAAATAGTAAATATAACAGGCGCCAAGACCGATCCTTGAGGTACTCCGCTAATTACTCATCGCCATATAGAGGAATTTTCTTTAATTACAATACTCATCTGTCTTTTATCAATTCAAGGTGTTTGCGTTTCACTCCATCTAGGTGTTCTAATTTCCATAATAGTCTTCTATAAGACACCTTATCAGATGCTCTTTCAAAGTCTAAATATACACAATCCACCCAGCCGTCTCTTTCTTGTAATATTTCAGACACACTTTCTTCGAAACAGATGAGATTGGCTTAACATGACCTTCCTTTGTTTATTTGATATCATATCAAATAACTGCTACACTAGATAACGAAACTGTTCTATAATTTAAGGGTTCTGTTTGTCGCCGCTCTTATATAAAGGAGTTACACTGGTGAGTTTCCAGTCTTTGGTACTTTTCCTTGTCTCACTCACTGAATTTTGGAATATAAATAACAACAGAGGATATAGTTCTTCATCACATTCCCTGAGAATCCAGAAATCTCATCTTGTCTAACCATTTTAGTTGGTCTTTTATTTCATTCTTTTTGGATGTAATATTTTCGATATTCTGATTTACATTTGCATGGCTAATTGCCCTTTGAAAATATGGGTCCTGAACAAACACTGAACTTTCTCATTAAGAATTTCACACATTTTCTCCTCCTTTGTATAAACGATGTTATTGTCTCTAATGGCGCTAATTTGGTCTCTACCTTTAGTCTTACTATTTATGTAATTAAAGAAGAGCTTTTATTGAGTTGTACATTTACAGATTATATCCTTTTCAAATAATAATTTCGCTTCCATCATGGTTTGGGCATACTCATTTCTCCCTACTTTGTACCTTTCATACGCTGCCTGGGATCTATGTCTTCTGAACCTTTAGCAAGAGAGCTGTTTGTTTTTTTTCTCTTTTCTTGCATTTATCACTGAACCACTTTTGGCCATTTCTTGCTTCAGTTTTGAATCTTGTTACAAAAATTTCTACCCATTTTTATAGCCTCCGAATATTGCATAGCAAGGTTCTCTTCGTTCAGAGGTGTTTCCCATTTTATGCCATCGGAAAAATCTTTAAGGCTTTTATAATTACCTATCTTGTAATTGTACTTTCCTTTTCGTTATTTACCTTACCTTTTTCCTGTAGCAGACAGTATTTTACTTTAATTACTACATGGTCACCTTTTCCTAGAGGAGGATAGTACACCGTATCCTTAATATCGTCTTTATGTCTGTCTAGTCCTCTCACCCTCGTATGATCTGTTACATTTTGGAAAAGGCAAATTTCGTTTATGACTTCTAGTAATTTTGCATTCCACGAATCTGTCTGAGCTATGTGATCGAAACTTTCCCAGTCAATTTTGCTGGTTACAAGATTTTTTTCTTCAATAGTTTCCGAAAGTTTAGCACTTCTTCCTGGCTCTTTAAAATTTTTAAATAAGTTTTGGGTGATTTTCTTGTGACCACACCGATGGATGAGGTGTTTATTGTTATTATTACTCCGTTAGTTTCTACCTCAATTACATTTAATTCTACTGCTGGTCTTGCTCATTTTCTAACAAATGTATATCAATTCCTCACCTTGTTAATGTTGCTACCCCCTCCACTTCTATTTGCCCTATCTTTTCTCCAAATATTGTATAAGTACTTAATGTTACGTCGTCTACAGAGGGATTCAGTTTGGATTCAGTGATACATATTACATCTGGTTTATTAATTTCAATAATTGCATCTAGTTCTAGTAACTAATTCGAACGTAAACCATCTATATTTGTATAAACTATTGTATATAATATTTCGGTATTCCTTTTGGCATTTATAAAAAAAATGTTTTGAGGTCTCTCACCCTCCAATTGAACAATGTTTTTTTCTTCTTCAGTCCTTTGTTTGTTTTTGTGTTTTTCCTCTTCCATTTTTCCTCTGCATTCTTTCTCTGTCATCTTTGGTAATTTGGTTTTCCTATAGTCTTTGTGGGTGGCTAGGACTTTTTTCTTTATCACATCAGTTACCATTTACTTTTTCATGAATGTCACTTTTAAATGCCGTTTTTCCCCTTTTCGAATAATCCCAGCCTCTGTGAGCTATGATATTCTTGATCTTGATCTTTCACTTACGTTTTTCCATTCCATATACAGTTTCCTTTATTATAGATACATCGGCATATGTAGATGTCATCTTTTTTGCCTCTTCCATTATTTGAGACTAGCTTCTTGACAAATTGCTTTCGATCTGCGTAATGTTTCCTGTACTTTGATTACTTCATCAACTTTATTTTTGCAGATTCTTTGCTTCGATTTGACTACAGTTGCCAATCTTGGTTTCTAATTCTTCTACATTTTCCTTGAGTGCTTTGATTTTCATGTCAGAATATTCAATATTCTCTCACTAAATTATTGCGTTCTTGCACGAATTATCCACCAATTCCTTCAATTTTACGTTTTCCTCACGAATTTTCAAACATTTTGCTACCATGCCGTCTACCTTGGTTTCAAAAGCAACAATGCTTTCCGCTGCTTTCGATAATTACATTTTCCTGGTCTGATATTAGTTGTTACCCATTCAACAAACACAAAAAACAGGGCTGTACTCACAGCAGTTGTCTCTATGCGCGAAACGGACACCACGCAGGATTGCGGTCACTGTTCGCCTCCCTCACCTTCGCTCTCACTTCTCGGCTCAGAAAACCTCACTATCTTTTTAAAATTTTCACTTATTCATTCACTTTATAGCCGAAATTATTCCTTCAACATGAACTATGCATATTTACAGAACCCATGGCTAGCAGACTAGAAACCAAATGCCCAATCTTCTCCTTATTTAACAACATGTAAGAGCTGTACTGCACTGATGCGATGCACTGCACTCTCCGTGTGTGTGTGTGTGTGTGTGTGTGTGTGTGTGTGTGTGTGTGTGTGTGTGTGTGTGTGCGTGCGTGCGTGTGCGTGTGCGTGCGTGTGCGTGCGTGCGCGCGGCTATGATAAACAACCACTATAATAATAGATAATTTATTTAGTTACTATGCATCTTAAGCTTCAATAGCAGTTCTCTTAATAATTCCTCGTTCATTCTTTAAAAAACTAAACTTATCATTTATAGTGTATAATACGTAATATCTGATTCTTTTCTGTGTTTACGTGTGTATATACGATTTTGTCATTTGTTTAGGAGACTTTGCAGCTTCACTGTGTGCTATTAGGTACTGTTTCCCTACTGTTTTCGTGCTATTCATGTTTGTTTTTTGTTTTATGTTGTCGTGGTGTGTTTTGTTTATAGGTTCATTTAGATCTCTACTTTGCTTCTGCTATGTGATATGATATGATATACAATAATATATAATATATATATTATTATTATTATATTATACTGTATAACATCTATTATATTGTATATTATATATTATATATTATATATTATTATATATTATTATATATGTGTGGTGTGTGTGTGTTGTGTTTGTGTGTTGTTGTTGATGTGTTTTGTGTTGTGTTGATAGTGCGTTATTAATAGCATCTATATAGATAGCAAATTTTACTGTTTAGTTTACTATGCATCCTTTAACATTCCATATCGATTTCTTCGAAATTTCCTCGCTTCATTCCTTTACTAACTTCATCTCTGTATGATTATAATCAGTAATATCCCTCGATTCTTATCTATTTTACGTTTATATAACTCGAATTTTTTATCTTTATAACCATTTGACTTCACTGTTAATTACGTTTCTGTTCTATGTTTCATCATCATATCATATTTCTTTTTCTTATTTTCCCTGGTATTTTGTTTATAGTTATTTGATTTATTGCTTCTGCTGCTGCTGCTGATGATTATGATAATAATAATAATAATAATAATAATAATAATTATTATTATTATCATTATTATCATTATATTATCATCGTTTTATTGTTATTATTATTATTATTATTATTATTATTATTATTATTATTATTATTATTATTATTATTTATTATTATTATTATTATTATTATTATTATTATTATCATTATTATCATTATTATTATCATTATAATAATAATAATCATAATAATAATAATCATAATCATAATAATAATAATAATAATAATAATAATAATAATAATAATAATAATAATAATAATAATTATTATTATTACTGTTATTATTGTTATTATTATTATATTATTTTATTATTATTATTATTATTATTATTATTATTATTATTATTATTATCATCATCATCATTATTATTATTATTTTAATTATTATCTTCTTTATGATCTACCCATTTTATCTTTCTCTCCTCACTTTCGTTCTTCACTGGTTTCTGTTGAGTAGCTATCGATAAAAAAAAGTTTCCATCTCGTATCTTTTCTTCATTTTTTTTTTTTTTCTAATTCCATCCCAATTATCCATTACTGTTTTCTTTTTAATCTCTATGTGAAAGGCCCCCTTTATCCCTATCCTTTATCCTTGTTTGCATATATTTTCTTCCAGAGAATCAATTTATTCCTTTTAGCTTCGAAATTACATTTGCCTGTTCGTCGTAT
Source organism: Penaeus monodon (assembly GCF_015228065.2). NCBI lineage: Eukaryota > Metazoa > Arthropoda > Malacostraca > Decapoda > Penaeidae > Penaeus > Penaeus monodon. The sequence continues at coordinate 56,990,888 of NC_051386.1, read as the reverse complement.
AATGTTTGATCAGCCTTTATATTTACCTTGTTAATGAATGCACCATTTTAACACTATCGCTCGGATCCTATTTTAGGAAATCAATTTCATTATTTTCCACGTTCGACCTTCTCTCGTTTAG
>NC_051386.1:56983267-56985767 GCF_015228065.2 Penaeus monodon | reverse complement strand
TCTAACGTATTGAATTCTAACAATGAAAACCATTAATTCATAACGTTGATGATTAGAGAAAAACACTTATAACACTAATTTAATGGAAATATCTAACTTTGCACTAACAGAAAACTATTGTTTTCTAACGTTAATAACAACACAGAACCATCAATTTCTAACGTTCAACATATCCATCTCTCAAACGACACAGCATATTCAGAAAAAAGGAGAGTAAAGTTCTGGCAATTCCTCCAAGAACCAATACTATTTATCAATTCTGACTTCCTTTTTCTTTCTATTTTAATATTTTCTTTTCCTTTTTTTTGTTCATTTTCCTTTTTCTTTCTATTTTCATCTTTTCTTTTTTTTCTTTTTTGTTTAATATAGTGTATGTAGGATATGATCCTCAGATCGCTGACGTGGATCTTATCACGGTATGGTGGATGGTATGTCAATTCTATCACACTTAAACCTTGTCCAATATGGCTTACTGCACAGATTTTTTTTTTCGATACTATATCGCTCAGCATTATTAGTTAACTTTTATTGATCTTGCTTTTGGTATAATGTGGCGTCTCTGCTATGGTCCCTAAGCCATTAGCGGCTGGTAGACGCAATGAAGAAAGGTATTTGTTTAAACTATTGTTCAAGTTTTCACATTTAATTAATTGTTGGTTTAGTTAAAATTAAGTTACAAGATGGCATCCATAACTACACTCGAAGTTAAATGATTAATACAACAGTTTTTTATTTTTATTTCTTACAGTATTTCTTATCGTCAATTTGTAGTTCACACACGTGTGTCATTGCGGTTAGAAAAGCATAACCTCAAGGTGATAAAAAAACCCTACTTTTGAGAATGTAAATCCGATTTGATTATTATAATACTTTTTTTTGAAGCGAGGGAGTGCCTGCGTTGTATTTTTTTAATCTAAGCGCTCGGATATGCTGTAAGTCATTTTAGGAAAATTTGGGAAATTATTATTATTTTTGTTAATATGATGAGTCAAATATGCTATAAATAAGTAATTTTAGGAAAATCTAGGAATGTAACGATCAGTTACTAGTCTTTTATGGGTTCAGAAATGTATACCTCTTAAAAATATTTACATTATTCTGGAACCACCTAAGGGCAGAAAGACACAGCCAAAATGGATGATTAGTTTACAGATTAAACATAATTATTATACCGGATACACCAAGTAAATAATTTCTTTCAGGATCCGGAGGTGATGTTACGAATTATAACTGGCATTTTGTTCCAGGCAGGAAAGCAACAGAAATCGTGTTCAGTAAATGTCTGGTGTAAAAAAAGTTAACGTGAATTAGAGCAAATGTTAATTCTGTGTTATGACTTTGACTCCTGTTATCTTCATACAGGAAATACAGTAAAATACCATGATTTTTTTTATTTGATCTGTCGATGGAATTGTACAAACTGTGTGTGATTCTCTCTCTCTCTCTCTCTCTCTCTCTCTCTCTCTCTCTCTCTCTCTCTCTCTCTCTCTCTCTCTCTCTCTCTCTCTCTCTCTCTCTCTGTGTGTGGGTGTGTGGGTGTGTGTGTGTGTGTGTCCGTGCGTGTGCGAAAGAGAAAAAGAGGAGAATATAATAGAATAGAAGAGAAAAAAGAAGAGAAGAGAAGAGAAGAGAAGAGAAGAGAAGAGAAGAGAAGAGAAGAGAAGAGAAGAGAAGAGAAGAGAAGAGAGAGAGAGAAAAAAATCGTGAACGCAATTACCGAAACACCATTTAATTCCGACTGTAAGAAGAGAGAGAGAGAGAGAGAGAGATAGAGATAGAGAGAGAGAGAGAGAGAGAGAGAGAGAGAGAGAGAGAGAGAGAGAGAGAGAGAGAGAGAAAATCACATCTGCTACTTCAACCGCATTTCCAAAATCCACCACACGCGGAGTATTCAGCGCAACCCTTCTACAACAACGATTCTGTAATTACAAACGAAACTTATTTTTCCCCAGTTCGCTTCATCTAGCACCCTGCCTATTAGGGGAAGCTGAATATTCCAGGACATGGAGCAAAATACAGGACTGCACGCTTCCCTCTACTCCGAGTCTATAATCGAATGGAGCTGCCTCATTCATAGACTGCATCCCTCTTAAGTCATTTCAATTGCAATTGCCGTTGTATCCAGGGGGCTCATTGTACTCGGATGTAATGTGCTGCTGGTTCTACAGGCGAGGAGATGGAATCAGAAAGACTGAATCCTACAGAATGTAAATCTTACAGGCTGTGAAATCTTAAAGAAAATGAAAGGGGGTTATAGAGAGAGTATGTCGATAGTATATCCTACAGAGAATGACTTTTACTGAGTATTACATGACTCTTACAGACTAAAACCCTTACACTAAGTGAAAATCCTACAGGTAGTACATCCTACTGACAGTGATTCCTACGGGGAAATATTCGCTGAGACATACAGTCATATAGACATTGAATCCTACTGGAAGTGAAAGTTAGTCATATAAGTGGTAGATCCTCCAAACAAACCAACAGACGGTGTATACTA
>NC_051386.1:56953267-56958267 GCF_015228065.2 Penaeus monodon | reverse complement strand
ATGTGTCTAGAAAAATAAATATTGTATACATTTATACAATACACACATACATATACAGAAAGAGGCATGGCATGGAGGACGAATAAACTACAAAGCCAAACCTCTTCGAATGACAAGAAAAGAGTAAAAGCCCAAAGTGGTCTTTCAAAAGGGAGAGAGAGAAAGAAGAGAGATAACGAGGGAGACATAAGAGAGTACAACAACAGATGAAAGAGAGAGAGAGAGAGAGAGAGAGAGAGAGAGAGAGAGAGAGAGAGAAGAAAGAGAAGATCAATAACGACACACACACACACACACACACACACACACACACACACACACACACACACAACACACACACACACACACAAAAATATATATATATATATTTTTATATATATATATTATATATTATTATTGTATTTAAATTTTTAAATGTATGTATTTTGTTTAAGTTGAAAAAGTATATATTATTTATTTTTCTATTTTTCATTTTTTATATTACTTTTATCATTATTTTTATCTACTATCTCTCTATTTTATTTCATCTATATTATTTTATTATTATCTATTATTATTTTTAAAAGGGGAATAATAAATAATAAAAAGAGAGAGAGAGAGAGAAGAGAGAGAAAGAGAGAAAGGAGGGGAGAAGAGAGAGAGGGGGAGGAGAGAGGAGAGAGAAGAGAGAGAGAGAGAGGGGGGCGGAGAGGAAAGGAGGAAGAAAGAAAGAAAAAAGGGAAAATAAGGATAGTATAGATAGATAGATAGAAAAGATAGAATAGAGAGAGAGAAAAAGTGAGGGGAGAGGAGAACACACACACACACAAAATACACCACCCACACACACCACACACACCCACCCCACACCGGGCCGGCGCTTTGTTTCCCTTTGGGGCAAAGAACTTCACCTCGATTGCCTGCCTAGCCACCGGGTGGCCAAGCCAGCCCAAGTCATCCCGGGTAAATAGAGATGGTGACTCGATAAAAAAAAAAAAAAAAAAAAAAAAACGGCGAAGGCAATGCAAACCACCGCTCTAAATTGCCAAAAAATCATGAAGCCCATGATCGAAAGGGCCCGCGTGGCCAAATTTGGTTAGAGCATCGGACTTAAGACTGTCACGACGGAAATCTGAGTTCGAGGTTTCGAGTCACCGGCCAGCGCGTTGTTTCCCTTGGCAAGGAACTTCACCTCGATTGCCTACCTAGCCATGGATGGCCAAGCCAGCCCAGGTCAGTGCTGGTCCCAGCCCGGATAAAATAGAAAGAATGATTACCTAGAAGGTAACACCGGCACTCTCCGTGGAAAGGAACTGGGGACCCTCCACGTACTCACTCCAAGGCATCACAACTGAAAACTACAATAAAGTATCATGCTGTGACCACGGCGGCTCAGACATAACCTACGTTAAAAGAAAATGTATACATATGTATATATTATTTTATATATATATATATATTATATATATATTATATTATATATATATATATATATATAGAGAAGAGGAGAGAAGAGAGAGAGAGAGAGAGAAAGAGAGAGAGAGAGAGAGAAGAAAGAGAGAAGCAGACAGACCAAAAAGAAAGAGAGAGACAGAGAGAGAAGGAGACAACAGAGAGAGAGAGAGAGGAGAGGAAAAAGAGAGAAAGGAGGTGAAGAAAAAAGAGAGAGAAGAAGGGAGAAGAGAAGGAGAAGATTAGAAAGAAGAGAGAGAAAGAAAGGGGAGAAAGATAAGAGATAAAAAGAAAGAAAAAAAAAAAAAAAAAAAGACACCCCAACAAATAAAAATAACAAACAAAAAACATAAAAAAAAAAAAAACCCAAATTTTATAATATATATATAATATAATATATATAAATTATTTTATTAATAATATATATATCTATATATATATATATATATATATATATATCTTTTTTATATATAAAATTTTATAAAAGATTAAAGAGAAGAGAGAGAGAGAGAGAGAGAAGAGAGAGAGAAAGAGAGAAAGAAAGAGAGAGAGAAAAAGAGAGAGAGAGAGAGGAGAGAGAGAGAGAGAGAGAGAGGAGAAGGAGAGGGGGAAAGGGGATGTGTGTGTGTGTGGCTTTGTGTGTGGGTGTGTGTGGGTTTTGTGTGTGTGTGTGTGTGTGTGGTGTGTGTGTGTGTGTGTGTGTATGTGTGTGGTGTGTGTGTGTGTGTGGGGGCGCGCGTGTGTGTCATGTATTGTGTTATTTTATATATATATACATATATTATATAATATATATATATATATATATAATAAATATATATATATTATTATTCTTCTTTTAACGGAGGGTTCATGTCTGAACCCCCGTGGTCACAGCATGATACTTAATTGTAGTTTTCATGTTAGATGCTCTTGGAGTGAGTACGTGGTAGGGTCCCCAGTTCCTTTCCACGGAGAGTGCCGGTGTTACCTTTTTAGGTAATCATTCTCTCTATTTTTTATCCGGGCTTGTGACCAGCACTGACTTGAGCTGGCTTGGGCCACCCAGTGGCTAGGAAGGCAATCGAGGGTGGAGAAAAAGAGAGAGAGAGAGAGAAAAGAGAGAGAGAGAGGAGAGAGAGGGGGGAGAGGGGAGGGGGCGAGAGAGAGAGAGAGAGAGAGAGAGAGAGAGAGAGAGGAGAAGGGAGAGGGGGAAGGAGTATGTGTGTGTGTGTGTGTTTGTGTGTGTGTGTGTGTGTGTGTGTGTGTGTGTGTGTGGGGTTGTGTGTGTGTGTGGGGGTGTGTGTGTGTGTGTGTGTGTGTGTGTGTGTGTGGGGGGGCCGCGCGCGTTTTGGCATGTATATGGATATATATATATATAATATATATATATATTAAAATTATAAAATAATATATTTATATATATATATGTTTATTATATATATATAATATATATATATATATTTGTTTATATTATATATATATGTAATATATATTTTTATGTAAATAAGAGAGGAGAGGGGAGAGAGAGAGAGAGAGAGAGAAGAGAGAGGAGAGGGGTGAAAGAGAGAGAGAAGGGGGAGAGAGAGGATAAAGAGGGAGAAAGAGAAAGAGAGAGGAGGAGTAGAGAGAGAGAAAGAGAGAGAGAGAGGAGAGAGAGAGAGAGAGAGAGAGGAGAAGGGAGAGGGAGAGGGAGTAGGGAGCTAGTGAGCAGACATATTCCCATGAGAACCCAACAGCTGAGTTGGGACAGAGCATGTAAAAGCACGAGCAATTTCTTTGTCGTCTCCGATCTTGAGAGATTCGGATTTCTCGAATTCAAGAGGAGGAGAGAAAGGCGGGGGAATGCAAGATGAATGGGAGAAGAAGCGACGTCGAAGAAGACATCAGGGAAAAGAGATAGCGAGGAGAACGAGGGAGGGAAATGGTGTGAAGAGAGAGAGAGAGAGGGAAGGAGAGAGAGAGAGAGAGAGAGAGGAGAGAGAGAAGAGAGAGAGAGAGAGAGAGAGAGAGAGAGAGAGAGCCTCCTTCAGGCCTCAGAACGTGGACTCTGTTCCTCGTAGCGTGGCTTCGTGCCTAATCTTATTTTTGTCTTCTTGGCTCACACTAACCAGCCGTGCGACTCGAGCGCCGGTCCTGTGAAGCGAGACGGGCTATGCGCCGGAGGTAAATTCCTTGCCTCATTGTTTACTGTTTGAGATAAGGTGGAGAAATAAACTTCGGTTCCTCTTGAATTGATCATTTAGCTGATTCGCTTGGGAGAGAAGGAGGGTTTCCCAAGAGAGCAAAATTTCCTTACGATTTTTCTTCGCTTGTCTCGTAAAAGTTGGGTGTCTTTATTAGCGTTACAGTTTCACAGGCTTAACTAGTCGTTGCTGATAACCATTGATTTTATGTCGACGCCGTGCGCTGTCGTATCTCCATTCCGTGTTGTAGTCATTCACTGCTGCATCCAGTCCGCGTCGCTGCCATGCACTGAAATGAATTGCCATGCACAGCTCCTTCCATATTTCCGCCATATACCGTTGCATCCATCTGGTGTCGCTGCTGGAACATTTGCTTCTGGAACAATTTCCCTGCTGTCAGTCAATTGCCGCTGTATCCCCTCCGTGCTGTAGTCCTTCACTGCTGCATCTGCTTCCGATTGCAACCGCATACTGCTGTACGGGTTTCCTGCTGCAGCCGGGAACTGCTGCAAGAGGCGAGGCATCCGCAGGTCGTGGCGTAATCCCGCAAGGATATTCGTGCGGCCATCCCGGATGTTTACAACACGGCGATGCTCCTGTTATTAAGTTTTTCAGTGTGTCGTAACGGATAATGCACGCTAACAAGATCACAAGTTACGAGTCGCGACATTTTATTGTGAATAGATAGAGCGCAGAACGAGGGCGAAAGACAGTGTCGGGGGGAAACACTATAAATGAACTTAACGCGGAGGGATAAAAGGACCGTATTTTACCTGCTGGGCGAATTTATAGCTAAACTCTTCACCTCTCCCACGCCCTTAACCATAACCATCCCCAGCTTCCTCTTACTCTCCCTCTTAAACCCACTCGTTTCTCGCAGGAAGCGGCACCACCTCGCGCATTACTACTAGTCTTCATCTTCCTGTACACCTTCTTCGTCCTTTCCTTCATACGCTGATAAACCACTGCCTTCCTTTGTCATCGCCTGCACTTCGTCCTTCATTTTTACAACCTCTTTCTCTGGGTCATCTTCTTTGCTTGACGACAGTGGCATCGCTTCACTGCACTTTTACTGTAGTTCTGTTGGTGTTAGAAAAGGAGGGGAGCGGTATTAAGATAACGTATTAAAATAATGGATAGCGTTGCAGACACAGCAAAATGTGTACATGATATGAAATATAGAGACAATAAGACGGAATACTAGAACATGATGTTTCGAGTAATGATAAACACCTCATCAGGGGATAAAACATTTTAGTGTTCCTTTCATACTGTGGCTATGTTTCATTTCCACATTAAAGCGATCTTGCCATAAGGCTCATAATAGCACTAACCCAGAATATGATATAATTATCCCTAGCATTAAACCTTTGATATATATGTTCATATACCTACAACATACAT
>NC_051386.1:56945767-56948267 GCF_015228065.2 Penaeus monodon | reverse complement strand
TTGCGGAGGCTCGAGCACTCAATATCATGAATACATTCTTCGAAAAAAGACTAGAGTGGGAGTGGACATGGAAAGCGCCATCTGACATCAGAAAGAAATTGACTTCATAATTTCAAATCGCGATATAGTAAAAATGTGGAAGTTATCACAATAAAATAAATGTTGGCAAGCGACCATAGAATGGTCAGAGGCCAACTTAAATTACACCTCAGAAGGGAAAGGAATAAACTCGTACGAAAACTGCAGCCAATTTTAAGTAACTTGAAGACCAGAGCGACAGAATTTAACATTAACATCAGAAACATGCATTCACTATTCAGCGCCGAAGATCTCAACACTGATCCAATCAACAAACAGTTCAGTGACATAATAAAGGAAGCTGCACCTGAAGTAGCCGGTAGCAACGTTAAGCATAGCTCCAACAAGCTCTCGGTAGAAACCAAACAGCTTATGCAAAAACGTAGGGTCATGAAAGTATCATCAAAGAGGGACAAAAAAGAATTAGCTGGGCTAACAAAGACTATAAACAAAAAGAAAAGAGAAGATGTACTGAAATTCAATACTCAAATAATAAATGAAACAGTGATCTCAGGTACCAGCATGAAAACAGCTAAAAGGAGACTCGGAATAGAGAGAAATCAAATGTATGCAATAAAGAAACCAGACGGAGTAGTGACATGTAATAAGAATGAAATCATAAAAGTAATGGAAGACTTTTACAGGGATCTATACAACTCAAATGAATAGCCACGGATAGAAGCGAACGCGGTAATTAGAGACGTACCTAACTTCATAACAGAAGAAATAAAGAGGACTTAATCTTGAGGAGTAAGGAGAGGCAAGAGGAGAGGGAAACACCAGGTGAAGACAGAATTAGTATTGACCTTATAATAGATGCAGGAGAAATTGCAACAGTGAAACTAGCTAATCTTATAAACAAATGCCTTCTCAACGGAAAAACTCCGAAAGCCTGGAAAAATGCAACAATTATTTTGATGCCTAAAAAGGGGACAGAAAGGATAAAAAAACTACCGATCAGTTACTTACAAACTGTTCACAAAAGTTATCACAACTTATCTCTGATAGCTTGGATGCTAACCAGAGAACAGAGAACAGGCAGGCTTCCGCAGTGGATTCTCAAGAACAGACCACATCCACACGGTCACCCAAATAGGAGAAAAAATAACCAAATATAGGAAACCCCTGTGTATGGCATTCATGGATTGCGAAAAGGCATTTGACTCTGTACAAACACCAGCAGTACTAGAAATTATTCGAAGACAGGGAGTAGAGGAGGTATATTGTAATTTACTGGAAGATATATACGAAGATGGGACAGCAACCATCAAGCTCGACACGGAAACCGATAAAATACCAATTTAAAAAGGTGTTAGACAGGGCGACACCATCTCACCAAAATTGTTTACAGCTTGCCTTGAGAAAATATTCAAGAAGCTAGAATGGAGCGGGAAGGGTATTAAAACAGGAAACGATTACCTAAACAATCTAAGATTTGCAGATGATATTGTTCTCTTCAATGAATCTGCAAATGGAATGTAGCAACTAATTAACGATCTGAATAGAAAAAGTCTGTAAGTCGGACTTAGGATGAAAAAACTAAGATCATGTTCAACAAAATAGTTCAATTCGAACAGATGCATGTACAAGGCAAAACGCTAAAGGTAGTGGACAAGTATATATACCTAGGGCAACTCGTACAGACAAACTCATCTAGCGAAAATGAAATTAAGCGACGTATCAATCAAGGTTGGATCGCCTTCGGCAGATAAAGTAGCACACTAAGAGGCTCCTTGCCATTATATTTGAAAAATAAAAGTTTAACCAATGCGTCCTCCCATTTATGACCTATGGATCAGAAACTTGGACTACAACCAAATTAATGAAGAGGAAACTAAGTGCCCATATATATATATATAATATATATATATATATATATATATATATATATATATATATATATTATATTATATATATATATATATATGTATATATATATATATATATATATATATATATATATATATATATTATATATATAATATAATATAATATATATATATATATATATATATATATATATATTATATATATATATATATAATATCATATTATATTTTATATATATATAATTTTAAAATATATATTATATATATATTATATATATATATATAATATATATATATATATATATATATATATATATATTATATATATATTATATATTATATATAATATATATATATATATTATATATATATATATATATATATATATATATATATATATATATATATATATATATTATATATATATATATATATATTGTATGATATAGTTATATGATATTTTATATATATGTGTATTTGATATGATTATATGTATAGTATGTATGATATTATGTATATATGTATATATATGATATATATATTGTATGATTTTATATATTTATATATATATATTGTATATATATATATATACA
>NC_051386.1:56933267-56935767 GCF_015228065.2 Penaeus monodon | reverse complement strand
TATTATTATTATTATTATTATTATTATTATTATTATTATTATTATTATTATTTATTGCTATTGTTATTGTCATTGTTATCATTATTATTATTATTATTATTATTATTATTATTATTATTATTATTATTGTTATAATTATTATTATCATTATTATAATCATTATTTCTGATATCACCATCACCATCATTAATATTATTATCATAATTGTTATCACTATCATTATTATCATTATTACTATTGTTTTTGGTGTCATTATTATTATTATTGTCATTATTATCATCATTATCATTATCATTGTTATCAATAACAACAGCAACAGCAACATTAACAACAATAAAAAGAAAACAACAACAATTCAACAACAATAATAATAGTACTAAGGATAATGATAATGATAATTATAATGTTAATAATAATATTGATGATGATGATATAATTAAAACAATAATGAAAATGATATGATAATGATAATGATAATAGTAATAATGATAATGATAATGATAATGATGATAATAATAATGATAATGACAATGATAATGATAATGATAACAATGAGGATAAATAGTATTATAATAATAATGAAGATAATGAACAACACTACTACTATAACTACTACTGCTGATAATGATAATAGTAATAATGATAATAACAACAACAATAATAATAATGATAATAATAATAATAATAATAAATAATAATAATAATAATAATAACAATAACAAAAACAGTTTAAATTATAATAAAATGATGGTTAGATGGGCGGCAGTATTTTCGTCCTTCTGATACTGTTCTGTTCTAATTCATTCATCTTTGAAAGCAAGAAAAATAATGTCATTCTCTATTTGAGTCCTCTAGTATTATCGTATTAGGAGTTTTTTTGCTTCATATAACGAATTAAAAGTGAAAGCAGAGAATGCGGGAAAATGCTAAGGGATTTTACATGAAGACTAATGCCACCTCTGAGTGAATTACGAAAAAAAATGTCTTTCTGTCCATTAATTCTCATTAAATACTTAATTTCTTCATGTTTTTTGACAGCATTGTATATCAGTTGGCAAAGCTTCGTATGTTGGGTCTTTCATAATGTTTATATGTTTCAGAGTTTTCGATAACAGTATTCAGATTGTGGTGTTACATGTGAATTGTTTGCATATAATAGGAATAAGAATTTCTAATATGGAAACTTACCAATATAATCCATTGGCTTACTTTTTTTTTATTAAGAATTGAATCAGATGATTATGACTGTATGTACTAACGTCAATTCACATTTTCCTCGCTTCCTTATCCTGAAAAAAGTTATTGAGTTATTGCTGTGATGTATATGCACCTTTCATTTGCTATTTTGTTTACACCATGAGAAGCATGACAGCTCTTTTTCGTAATTAATTGGTGAAAAAATACCATTTGTATCACTTGCGGCCAGATTGTTAGTTAATGCTACAAGTCCCCGCAGCCTCTGTGTCAGTAATATACATATCTTGATCAGAATTTTAATACATAACAATCTGAAGTTAACAGAAATACTGGTTATAATATCGATGTCTGTTTTGAAGTACTCACATAAACCAATAATGCGGGGAGTATTTCTAAAGAATCGGGTCAACAGTCTGGTAATAAAGATTCACGGACAATCAACGACTAATTTTTTTTGATTAGGCGAAATGATTGCTTGTTGGTAGCACCTACCAGTGTTACCTGACTAAATATCGCAGGCAGACTAATAAAGGGGTCGTGAACTTCTCTTGGCAACCGTACAAAAGTTCTCGTGTTTTACTTGTGCGAGTTGTAGATGGTAAAAGGTTACGGGGCAAAAAGTCTACGGATGTCAACCCGCATTTAACTACACAACACCAAATATTTACCAAATCAGTCACTGGTCCTACTTGTCAATGGGTATACTTAAAGATGCTGACATGCAATTAGACGCACTATATGACATGTTGCAGTTATGTGGCACGAGATCCGTTTAATTCTGTCATCATTTTGCAATATCTAGACCTATCCATCAAGCGATTGAATAGCACTCTATGAATCGCAGAAAATGTCTCCTGATTCGTGTCTCCAAATTTTTTATCTTCTTTTTTAGCGAGGAGTAATTTTCCCAAGGTAAGAGTTTATTAGTTTATTCTGGTCATGAAATTTCGCATAATCCTGGTGTAAGATTTTTTTTTATACATATCATTAACGCAACCTAATTGTGTTTCAAGAAGGTAAGTATCCACCAGCGAAAAAATTGTACACATTGCTCGTTCTCAATATGGTCATTCATAGTTATAAGAGCATATACTTAAAAAGTTTCCAAGGGGAGGGTGTTAGTTTTTTCGGAGACTTTTGTATAAAACACATTCAATGCTGACATCTCCCTATAGTATAATGAGCTGTATTTACTTTTGTATGTTTACACGTGGCAGAGGAATGGTCTTGACACTCAACACAGGCTCCACAATGTTATGTTTCAGCGGGCTATGTTCACAATCCTCGTTGTCTCTGGGGTGCG
>NC_051386.1:56908267-56915767 GCF_015228065.2 Penaeus monodon | reverse complement strand
AAACGTCAAGGGAGGTCAAGCCAAAGGTGGGAGGATCAATCTTGACAGCGCGACAGGATCAGACTTTTGGAACAGCGCCCATGAGACTCCGGCGTCCCCCTGAGTGTCTCCTGCAGAAGTGTGTTCATGAGTGAGTGAGAGTCCCAGGCTAAAAAAAGGGGCACAAGGAAAGGTCATTCCGGCAGATGTGCGAGGTCGAGACCGCTTGAGGTCAACTAGGATACGTCTTGAGGGACCTAGCTAGGCGAGAACATATGTTGATGTACGTCCTGCTTCAGAGATATGGGTGCTAAGGTAAGATAGTGATGTTGATGTACGTCAGGGCAGTGTTATCGGAAAATATAAAGGAAAGTCATAAAGCGCGACTACACCACAATATTCATCAGTATGAATCTGTCTGCGGTCTGATCGTCGGACCCGTTTCATCTTCGTTCTCGTAATCTGACTTCTATCAATGTCTATATACTTACTTACATTTACATATACAAACAACATACATACACACATATAATATTAGAGAGAGAGAGAGAGAGAGAGAGAGAGAGGAGAGAGAGAGAGAGAGAGAGAGAGAGAGAGAGAGAGAGAGAGAGAGAGAGAGAGAGAGAGAGAGAGAGAGAGATAGATAGATAGATAGATAGATGAGAGAGAGAGAGCAAGGGAAAGATAAATAGTTAGATAGAAACAAAGAAAAAGCAAGAGAAAGATAGACAGAAAGAAAGACAGACAGAGAGACGAGTGAATAAGGCGAAGACGCTAGAGGCAAGAAGCTTTAAAAGGATCTACAATAAAGAAGCCCAAGCACCAAGTGGCAGCAGACTCCGGATCTTGTATCTCGTAGTTAAAGAAACAAACGCAAGCAGGAGTGCGCGCCGCAAGCACCAGGCAAAAGTGCGCTCGAGTGTGGTGGGTGGCAGAGGAGAGGGGAGGACGGGGGGATGGAGAAGGGTGGAGAGGGGGGAGAGGGGAAGAGAGGGGAGGAGAGGGGTAGGGAAGGAGGGGGGAAGGGGGGGGGGAGGAAAGGGGGGGGGGGGAGGGAAGGAAAAGGGAGGAGAGGAGAGGAGAAGAGAGGAGAAGGGAGGAGAGGAAGTAGGGATATAGAGGGAAGGGAGGGAGATGAAAAGGAGGAGGGAGGGAGATGAAAAGAGGGGAGGGAGAATTTAGAGAAGAGAGGGAAGACAAAGAGATGGAGAGGGAGAAGGGGGAAGGGAGAGCAGAGAGATGAAAAGAAGAGAGAAAGAGAGAATATGAGATGGGAGGCAAAGAGAGAGAGAGAGAGAGAGATGAGCAAAGGTAAAGAGAGGAGAGAGAAAATTGCAGAGATGCACAAGGGATGGGGAGGCAAGGCTAAAAGGAGGGGACGGGACACCCCCACGTGGGGAGGGGAGACAAGGGGAGCGAGAGAGGAGGATGATACCCTACGAGGGGAGGGAGGAGGGGGGGGGGGGAGAAACACGTCCAGAGGGAGGGGGGAGAGGACACAGGCCAGGGAGACACACTGGAAAAAAGTAGACAAAACAGCATTTTCACCGAGGGAACGGAAGAAAGTCCCCGTCACATTTACATATTATTTTTTGCCATTGTTGTCCGGAATAATATATTAGGTAACAAAGCCTCCAAAGGCAGATGAAATACAACAAGTACACCGCACAGACACGAAGCTCTTGCGGAAATATGTAAAGGTGCAAACGGTATGTTAAGTCACCTTGGGAAAATTATTATTTTTTAATAGGATGTGATGCTGTAAAATATGAGATCATAGATAAAGATATACGTATGCATACGTATACGTATACAATGCAGTTACAAGAACTCTCTCTCACATACGGACACACACAGGAACAAGCACACACACACACACACACACACACACACACACACACACACACACAACATACACACGCACACATACACACACACACACACACACACCACACCACACACACACACACACACACACACACACACACACACACAGACAAACAAACACGGAAAAACACAAACAATAAACAATAACCTGTCGTAATTTCCTTCACATGCACACGTTTGTCAAGTTCGTTGCGAACCGTCAACCTATGAATGTTTTTATTTCTTATTTTTGTTTTTGTATCTTCTCTCCTCTCCCATGTTTATTTTCCTTTCCCTTCGTTACTACTCTCCTACCTTCCTGCCCATATGTTATTGTTTGCGTATAACATATCACACACCTTGACAGTTTTCCCTTTCCTGTGCAGTTTACGTTCTCTGCTTTTCGTTCACATTTGCATCCTGTCCTGTGGTTTTTCTTTTCCAGTCGTTCACAACTTTGCGGGCCAGGGTGTAATTTACGTGTGGGCCACAGACACTTATCTCGTTGAGAAAGAAAAGAAAAGAAAAGAAGATGAAAAAGAGGAAAAGGATAAAATCTTCAACTTTCAGGAAATATCAGGCGCCGTAGGTCCGAGAATTTAGTTTTTTTTTTAATGAATCAACAATTATACAGACAATGAGTTAATGTACATAAATCGGCAGAAATAAAGAGAGAGAGAGAAAGAGAGAAAGAGAGAGAGAAAGAGAGAGAGAGAGAGAGAGAGAGAGAGAGAGAGAGAGAGAGAGAGAGAGAGAGAGAGAGAGAGAGAGAGAGAGAGAGAGAGAGGTCCTACTCTAAAACTTGAAGGGCAGTTGGCCATGGGTATTTGGGAATGTTGGCAGCTGGTCGAGGTCTCTGAAAGGTCGAAAACAACTGTCTTAGTCCTAAACGCTATTCCTTTATTTCTAGTTCTGGGCTAGAGTTTACTATATTCTAATTCTAACACTTCAAGCCATAAGGTTTTCGCCGAATGGTCTCTCTGCGATAAAGTTTGATTGCTAGTCAAAATACCATTCAGTTAAAACTTTTCTAACTCTTTTGTTTTACTGATATATAAAGATGTATTTCTGCTATTAGGACTTACTCTTGATAAATGTATTCATTTATTTCCAAGTAAAGAAAATAACACTAATTTGCTTTTCAATTTATTTTGTCAAATATTATTTTCCCCTTTTCATGTATATTCTATTGACAGTTTTGGAGTTGATTCGTTTAAACGTTCCATCATATACTGTAATATTTTGTTAGTTTGGAGAATTAAATGACATAAGTTATGAAGATATTCGCATTCTAGCCTTATTTCCCTTTTTCAAAATCTTGAAAGCAACTATGCCTTTCATTATACATGTGGTGTACACACACACACACACACACACACACACACACACACACAACACACACACACACACACACACACACACACACACACACACACACACACACGACGGTGATGCCATATGCAAAGTGAATATTAAAATTTTTGATCTACATTTTTCTTTATGTCAAAAAACGCGATCCCCGGAGCATTGCCTGCTGTCTTTACCTTGCAAGGGCCAGAACAAGTTACCCAAGTTACAGCAAGAACAAGCCCTGGGAGAAATCCACATCGAGAAGGTTTTCCACGTCTTACACTTGGTTCACATCAGCAAAAGACCGAAAAAGGAAACCAGGTACATAAAAAAAGGCAATTCTAAACAGTCCAGAGGCATAGCATGAAGAATGTGCACCTATCACCTTTAAATTTGGTATAGCAGTTAAGTTACACTTGACAATTGTTTTTTAGATATGGGGCTATTTCACTTCCATCGTGTGACATGTATTTTGCGGACCAGAATTAAATTATTTTGGTTTATTTTCAGAACCATGAATTTCTCTTTCTTGACTGGTGTTTAGTTAGTATTATATAGTTAAAACGGCATCTTATCAAATATTATGTGATGTTCCTTCTTATACATGGTCTAATTCCGGGACTGGAATGTTTGAAATTTTAAAGACCAGATTACAGAATGACTGTTACCATTTTTTATGACCTGCTTAACCATTTTTTGTCAAATACCAAGATGATCTTTAGCTAGTTGGTAGTGCATTTTCGGAAATACAGTATTCTGAATTCTAGGGATCAGTCAGATGTTTTATAGCGTCAATATCAATTAACCATCTATTCAGATTCTCATTTATAACAGATTGTCTGGTGGCTGTTGGCTTCTTCAAGTTATAATCATTGAGCACTGAAGGTTAACATAAAAGTGTGTAAGAAATTTATATCTAGTTACAATTGATCTCTCATTGGCCATATTCTTCCTTTACAAGTGGTAGTTGCTATTTGCACTCAGGCTCCATGGGTAGGCAGTTTTCCTGCCGTGGAAAAAAAACACTCGCATTTTAAAACTAGAGAAATTATGCTTGTTAAGTGAAGACAGTGATCACGAATTCGTTTTGTATCTTTTGGGTGATTTTGGAATAGCAGGGAAATGGAAATTGTGCTTAATAAATCGTAAAATGTGCAGTGAGTGTTATGAAAACCGAGATTCAAAGAATGAGAGTTACAATCTTATTAATCAAATGCATAAGAATTTAAACCAAATCGAATGAAAACTGTAGTTAGATATAATATATCCCCAATCAGGCAACACTAGATCTCTCCATATTGAATGCAGTTTAACATATCAAAGTTTTCTTTCATTATCTATCTTACCAATCTACTCCCGGAAACATCCCCGTCATATCTTTGACAATGGAATAAGCCCGTACACTTTTTATTAGTTCTTTTAAATCTGTAATTCTTTCGGCATTATTTTTAGTATAAACAACAAACTAACTCATAACACGTTTCTGCAGCGAGTGGCAGGGTAATCCATTTAGGTACATGCATTCCATCATATATATTTTTTTATCTATCTCTGTACTCTAGGATATGGTAAAACCGACTGAGTGAGGAAGCTTTCGCTCATACATAATTACCATACTGTTCTTTTTTGAATGTACTAAAGGGTAAAAAAATGGAGGAATTTACTCAAACCCTTAGAAAACCTCTTTCTCCGTGCTTTATCAATATCGGCGCAGCGACTTGTTTTGCCATACATTAAAATGACAAGGTTTTCTATGACTTCATGGTCTCCTCCAGAACAGAACGTGACGTGAAAGACTAAACAGTAGCTTCTATAAACCCAGGCAATGCATTTAATGTGACCCATGCTGTTCCCTTCCCATGACCTTTAAATGAAAACTGGGTAGAAACCAGTTAGAATATGGAACATAGGGAGGCTCCATGCATATTGCAATATCATGAATTGCTAAAGAATTGAAAGTGTTCACTGTACCAAACGCCTGTCCACAGTTATTGTAAGGTTCCAATAAGATACAGTATCCTCACTGCAATTGCTACGTCAGTGTCCACTATGCGGATAAGGGCTTTGCTGTGACCATGACTTACAGCATGTGCAATTTACAGCAACATGCAGGGTGTCATCTTCCTGTCTGCAAGCATTTAAAGCGGCACTGTCTTCTTTTCATGGATGACTGTGAACTCTGTTTGTAACATAAACATATAACTCATATTCGGATATCCTGAGCATATTTCAGTCTTGCTGTGCCTTTTAAGCTGTTAGTAAGATAAACATCCTGCACAACTCGAGTAGCCGTGCGAAGCTGCAAGGATGTGTGTGGTAGGAATACTTCTTTAGCATAAACTTTAAAGGTTTCAGCATTTGTACTATTGCAGGACCATTTAATACTACCACGCCCCCCTTTAGGAATTTGGCTTTCCCTTCACGCCTCCCTTGCATCTGTAAATAAAATTCTCTCCTAGATTTTAGAGAAAATTATTAATATGTTTTGTTAGTCTTTTCAATGAGTATGAATTAGTGGCATTATCGTTAAACTTTCCATTGTGTGACGACGCTCTCGTTAAGAGAATAACAAAGATAATTAGATAAATTTTTGCCTTTTTTCCAGGGGCTCGCGCCCCCTTTGGAAAACACTGAAGTCCCCCTAGGGGGGGGGGGGTTGCGCCTTCCAGGTTAAGAAACACTTGATTTAATATAATGTCTGCATCAGCTGGTACTTTAGATTTTGTTGCCGAGTAATCCTTAATAAGTTCTAAAAATTCTGGTCCACAAATTCACACCTGGTGAGTATATCAAAACGGCTCCATATCTCAAAATAAATATGAGTTGCTCAACATGTGCCAGATTTCATGCTATTGTCACAAGGGACACATACAAGCTTTTGAACTATGCCGCTGAACTGAAAAGAGAAACAGCCCCTTATTATACTTGTTACAACATTGAAATTGAAGGAGACATCAGTGAGATTTGGCCTTTTGTAAATACATCCTAGGTTGTTTGAAAACTCCCACCCTTTGAGAGGAATCAGAGCCCCATTTTGATATCTCCTACTTATGGTTCGTCTAGTCTCACTAAGAGAAAAAAACTGGCAACGCTACCTGGATTCTGCAGCACTTCGCCTTGCCAAGTCTCTTTTAAGAAAAAGACTTAAAAGATAAAAATAAAGCATTAAGACTACCGTATGCTAATCTTAAAGTTACCAGATATATATAAATATAGATATCAAGTGTCATCTGCTAGTTTGACGTATCCCTTCAAGTTTGCGTTTCATTTATTTATTTATTTATTTACTTTCACAGAGCACCGACAAAGCCAGTTTCCAGAAGACTCTATCATCAGTATATGGTTTGGATCCCCCGTCTTTGTATTACTGTAGACAATCAGAGGTTGCATCCTCAAAGGTCTTCTGCTGTCACCTAGTCCAGGGTCGATAATCCCTTGCCTTCTGGAAGTGGCACGATTTTCTTTTTTGTTTATGAGTTCCATGTAATGCAACGTATACAACAGACTATAAGCCTAAGAACAGATGTTGTAAAGACAGTTCACGATGTGGAAAACGTGGTCTGTCGCATCTTTTTCTTCACTGATATATGCAGCTGGTGATGTGCTGAAGTTTTTTGTGCTCTTCCATATATGGAGAAAAATTGCAATAGAGATATTCAGACTAAAGGCACATCATTATGTAAAAATACTTGTATATGTGCCGAGGGTCTGTCTTGAAATGGTGCAAGATTTTGAAGTTCGACAGCAAGAGAGCAAGATAAATACGATAAGTAGGGAAAATGCTTCATTAGACTTGGATACACGAGATCCATGTTTCATTTTCTTTTGAAGAATTAATAAGAGAGAGAGAGAGAGAGAGAGAGAGAGAGAGAGAGAGAGAGAGAGAGAGAGAGAGAGAGAGAGAGAGAGAGAAAGATAGAGAGATAGAGAGAGAGAGAGAGAGAGAGAGAGAGAGAGAGAGAGAGAGAGAGAGAGAGAGAGAGAGAGAGAGAGAGAGAGAGAGAGAGAGAGAGAGAAATAAAAAGAGAAAGAGAGGGAGGAAGAGAGAAACGATTCCTGTTGTTTAGCCCCAGTATTTGATTATATTCCATACTCCATCATTTCTGAGACAGCAAAGTAAAGTGAATTCCTTTTTTACTTATACATAGGTTCCAGGACTCCCTGAGATTAGGATCACACACACACACACACACACACACACACACACACACACACACACACACATGATCAAGGTTGTAATATAGAAAGTAAAGGCCCGAGAAAGTATTGTTGTCCCGTCATGTTGGAGATTCCTGTATGGAAAGT
>NC_051386.1:56898267-56900767 GCF_015228065.2 Penaeus monodon | reverse complement strand
ACACAAACACACACACACACACAAAACACAAACACACACCTACAAAACACACACACACACACACACACCCCCCACAACCCCCCCCCCACCCACACACACACACACGAACACCACACACACACATTTTCATATGTATACATATATATGTGAACAGACAGAGAGGTAAGCAGATCTATATCCATATATAGGCAAATAAATAGACATATCCATGGTCATCCAGCCAGACAAAACACACAAACAAATACACAGACAGACAGACAAACAAACAGCCTAGTAAACAGATATCGACCCCAAAGCCTCCCGAGCCAGCAGGAGTTCCTGTGCCTTTCGCCCTTGGGTTGTCGCGGCGGCGTCATTACAGGCTGGAAAGACTCCCTGCGATTGTGGAGACGGTGATTAGGGGATTAGGGTGACGTTGAGGTATTTGTGCATCTCAAAAAAAGAAAAGAAAAGAAAAAAGAAGAAGTAAAGAGAGAGAGAGAGAGAGTGAGAGAGGATTTGTAAGGTGAGCGTCGTCAGAGTGACCTTTAACCTCTGGTCGGGGATATTAAAAAAATATATATTATTTTTATTTATTTAGTTAGTTAGTTATTTTGTGATGGTGTGTTTTATTTATTAGGATTTTTTTTTTCTATTGGTGTCAGCTTATTTATACTAAAGGCCTAATGCTGTCAGTATCTTCATAATCACAATCATCGTTTTCATTATCATTCTCAATAGTCTCCTCTTCATCATCAGCCGCACCCCCACGCCACCGCCAGCACTACCATACCACCATCACCACCACACCACCCTCATCACCAATATCATCATCATGAATAACCTCCTCCTCATCACCACCAAACCACAAACTACCATCATCACCATCGCCATCATTACCATACCACTACACTACAGTACCACAATACCATCAGCATCACTACACTACCACCATACCACCATCACCACCGCACCACCATCACCACACCACCACCGCCATCATCATGCATATCCTCCTCCTCATCACCAACACACCACAAACCATCACCACCACACCACCACCAACACACCACAAACCATCACCACCAAATCACCACCACCACACGTGACCCATATACCACCAGCATCACCATTCTCATCATGAATAACCTCCTCCTCCTCATCACACCCAGCACACCACTAACATCACACCATACACCACCCTCACCACAATAACCCCTCCTCACCCACCCGACCCCAACCACACACCGCCACATTTAAGCTCGCCACAACTTTTCACTCTTATTTTTCCCCCCTACGGCGAGTCCCAAACTCCCCTGTGTTATATACCCTACAGGATTTGTTGGTTGGTGAAGCTTAAGCCATATCTCAACAACAGGGGAAGCCGAAGGGACACGCAGGATTAATACCATGTCCAAGTGAACATCTCCCCTCGGGCGATATTCGAAGGACGATCCCGCAATGATAATCGTGAATGAGGTTATGTAATAGAGTGAAGGAAGAGGGGGGTGGTGGTGGTTGTGGGTTTGAAATGCTGTTATGGGTTGGGGGGGGGGGGGCGTTGGCGGTGATTGTGGGTTGTGAGGCGTTGGTGGGGATTGTAGATGATTGTGGGTTGTGAGGCGTTGGTGAGGATTGTGGGTGAGAGTACATTATATAAGGTAATCTGCTTGCGTCACCACCGTAGGAGTAATTTACAAGGTTAAAGGGAATTAGAAAAATAAATGAATAAAATAAACACAAGAAAAAAAGAAAAAGGAAAGTGAGAATATAGCACATTGACTAGAAAGGAAATACACACACAAAAAAAAGAAAATAAAAAAATATATATATAAAAGTGAGATTGTAGTACACTAACAAGAGTGACACAAGGATTAGAAACTAGTTTACCTTTGTTGTCATTGACGAGATATTCCTGATACTGATTGCTGATCATATAATCCATTTGTCAGATGAGATAAAAGTGTAAGAGAGAAAGAGAGAGAGAGAGAGAGAGAGAGAGAGAGAGAGGAGAGAGAGAGAGAGAGAGAGAGAGAGAGAGAGAGAGGGGAAAGGGTGAGGATGAAGGAAAGAGAGTGAGTGAGTGAGAGAGAGAGAGAGAGAGAGAGAGAGAGAGGGGAGAGAGAAGAGAGAGAGAGGAAGAGAGAGAGAGGAGTGAGGGAAGGAAGAAGAGAGGAGAGGAGGGAAGGAGAGAGAGAGAGAAGAGAGAGAGAGAGAGAGAGAGAGAGAGAGAGAGAGAGAGAGAGAGAGAGAGAGAGAGAGAGAGAGAGAGAGAGAGAGAAAAGAGAGGGACGAGAAGAGAGAGAGAGAGAGAGAGAGAGAGAGAGAGAGAGAGAGAGAGAGAGAGAGAGAGAGAGAGAGAGAGAGAGAGAGATGGAAGATAGACGTGCTGATTTACGATAAACTATATGAAAAAAAATGAAAGCAAAATTAAATAAAACAAGTAAGACCCACATTCCCAAAGAAATGAGACATGAATGAAGAGAATCAAGACGAAAAGATGAGAAAGAACGTTAAACCC
>NC_051386.1:56885767-56893267 GCF_015228065.2 Penaeus monodon | reverse complement strand
ACAATTTTACCCAATGAATACTAGATGCTCAATCTAGATTCGGGATTGCAATGGAACCAGTCAGTCACATAATTCATATTCATATTGAATTTATCAAATATTACACGAAATCATCGACCAGCAAAATCTACATCTGTTTCAAAATACACACACAAAAAAGCATCTGACAACTTTTCTGTGCAGTTATCCAATATTGAAAACAACACTGGGTTATGTAGATCAAAAATGTTCTCGATTCTATAGCATTGTTCTTCCCTTTTCCTTCTCTCTCTCTCTCTCTCTCTCTCTCTCTCTCTCTCTCTCTCTCTCTCTCTCTCTCTCTCTCTCTCTCTCTCTTTCTCATCCTCCTTCTCTCTCTCCTCTCATCTCTCCTCTCTCTCTCTCTCTCTCTCTCTCTCTCTCTTCTGTCTGTCTGTCTGTCTGTCTGTCTGTCTGTCTGTCTGTCTGTCTGTGTTCTCTCTCTTCTCTCTCTTCTCTCTCTCTCTCTCTCTCCTCTCTCTCTCTCTCTCTCTCTCTCTCTCTCTCTCTCTCTCTCTCTCTCTCTCTCTCTCTCACCCCGTGCATTATATTCAAGACATTAAAATAGTATAATATTAAACACGTGCAAAAATAATATGATAAGAAATTCTTGCATAATCAAAAACAATCTAGATTCTCACTCTCTCTGTCTCTCTCTTTCTGTCTTTCTCTCTCTCTCTCTCTCTCTCTCTCTCTCTCTCTCTTCTTCTCTCTGTCTCTCTCTTCGTCTCGTTGTCTCTCTCTCTCTCTCTCTTCTCTCCTTTCTGTCTCTCTCTGTCTCCTTCTCTTCTGTCTCTCTCTCTTCTCTCTCGTCTCTGTCTCTTCTGTCTTCCTTCTCTCTTCTCTCTCTCTTCTCTCTCTCTCTCTCTCTCCCCGCACCTTTTCACTAAAATGATACTTCTCCCTAATGTCTGATCTCTCATCAATCTCAAACATCTGATTCTCTCTCTCTCTCTCTCCTCTCTCTCTCTCTCTCTCTATCTCACTCTCTCTCTTCTCTCCTCTCTCATCCCGCTCATACGAACGCTATTTCAAGACATTAAAACTAGTTATATTAACCACGTAGAAAGTAGTCTGATAAGAAACGCTTGCATATCCAAAACAGTCTAGATTCTCTCCCTCTCTCTCTCCTCTCCCTCTCTCTCTCTCTCTCTCTCTCTCTCTCTCTCTCTCTCTCTCTCTCTCTCTCTCTCTCTCTCTCTCTCTCTCTCATCCCGCGCAACAAGCTATATTCAAGACATTAAAATAGTATAATATTAACCACGTAGAAAAGTAGTATGATAAGAAACGCTTGCATAATCCAAAACAGTCTAGATTCTCTCCCTCTCTCTCTCTCTCTCCCTCTCTCTCTCTCTCTCTCTCTCTCTCTCTCTCTCTCTCTCTCTCTCTCTCTCTCTCTCTCTCTCTCTCTCTCTCTCTCTCTCTCTCTCCCTACCACCCTCTCCCTCTCTTTCTGCCCATTTCTTGCTTTGCTGTCTTACTCATATCTAAAAAATGCACACAAAAGTACCAGAAAAGGTTAAAACACAATGCTAACCTCGCTCAAAGGGAATACAAAAGTAGGTCTTACATAACCTAAAAGTATTTCCGTTTTTTCTCTCTCTTCTATGATAATTTTAAGTAATTGTCCAGAATGATGGATTATTAACAGACGATGAAACTGTACTTTGTTAATGACTTGCAAAAAGCGATTGCGTCATGATCTAAATCGAGTGTCTGATTATGTTTTTTTATTTCCTCACTTCTCATTTCTCTTTTTTTTTCTTTCTTTATTGTTCGTATTTTCTTTCCCCCCGTTTTCTATCTCTTTTTCTCTCTTTCTTGTTCATTCTCTCTTTTTCAATTCCTTGTTTATTGTTTTCTTTCCCCCACTTTCTAACTCTGTTTCTTTCTTATTTATTTTCTCTTTCCCTCTCTTTCTCTCTTTTTCTTCTTTTTCTCTTTTCCCCTCTTTCTATCTTTCTCAATTTCTTGTTCATTTTCTCTTTCCCCTACTTTTATCCCCTTCTTTCTTAATTTTCTCTTTTCCCCACTTTTATCCCCTTCTTTGTTCATTTTCTCTTTTCCCCTGTATCTCACTTTCCCTCTGTCTTGTCCATTCTCTCTTTCCCCCACTCTCTAACTCTCTTTCTTTTTTTCTTGTTAATTTTCTCTTCCCCTTCTTTTTACCTTTTTCTTAAATGGTTTATTTTCTCTTTTTTCCACTTTCTATCTCGCTTTTTCGCTTTCTCTTTTATTCTCTCTTTCCCCCACTTTCTATCTTTCTTGTTCATTTTCTCTATCCCTCACTTTCTCTTTCTCTCTCTTTCCTCTTCCTCTGAAACAGCAGTTCGGAATTATAGGTAGTACCAGAAACTAGAGCTTTAACGACGTGCAAAAAAGGAACCTGGAAACTACCTTTTGCATAATCTACAACGGCCTAGGTATCTGGCAACGTTTCCTTCCTCCTGCCCTTTCTCTCTCATTTCTTGTTCATATTAAACAATAGTTTAGAATGATGCAGTAGCACTAGACATGTAGATCGTTAACATGTAAAAAATTATAAAAAGGATCATGACAGTATAAAGACCAACGTGTTAAAATTGATAAGAAGGAACATGGCACTAGAAAGACAGACTGTAGAAGGTTCCTCTCTCGATTTCATTCCTTTCCTCACTCTTCTCTGTGACAGGTAATTAGTTTAACGCTGTCACCTCTGTCGTGCTTCCTCTCCATGCTTGCTATTCCCCCAATACACAGATACACCGTCTTCGAGTATGTGGATGCCGTATCCACTGAGACTCAGAGTGAAGTATATTGAGAATTAGGAGGGAACGTCATTTTTTTTTTCTTTGGCCATTTTAATGCTATAAAAAATCAGAAGAGAATGTCTATTTCATAAAATTTTTTTCCCCTCGATTCAAATGTTTTATTTGTTTCATCTAGTCACGTTGTTCTTATTCTTGCATAATATTCAAGAATACTTGTGTGTTTCAGTATTTTTTTCTTTAATCTCCCCGAAATGGACCGGGGCGAGGACCTGCTGTGGTCTCCCTGTCTATTAGATTAATGACGCCAGCCTCAGCCTCACCATTTCCGGGAGGATGGGCGAATTACCAGGAAGAGGAAAAAGAAGGAGAAGAAGAAGAAGAAGGAGAGGAATAAGAAGATGAAGAGGAAGAAGGAGAACAGGAATAAGAGGAAGAACAGGAGGAGGAGGAAGAAATAGGAGAAGGAGAAGGAGAGGGAGAATGAGAATGAGAATGAGAATGAGAATGAGAAGAAGAAGAAGAAGGAGAAGGAGAAGGAGAAGAAGAAGTAGAAAAAGAAGAAGAGGAAGCAGAAGAAGAAGAATAAAATGAAGAAGAAGAAGAAAAAGAAGAAGACGAAAAAGAAGAAGACCTAGAAGAAAAAGACGAAAAATGAAGAAATAGCAGCAGCAGTAGAGGTAGTAATAGAAGAAGAAGAAAAAGGAGAAGAGGAAATGAAGACGGGGGAAGGAGAAGAAGAAGGAAATAGAAGAAGATGATAATGAAAAAGGAAGAGGAAAGGAAGAAGAAGAATGGTAAGACAAGAAAGTAGAGAAAGAAGAAAAAGAAAAAATGACAAGAGAAAGATGAAGAAAGTTAAGGAGAAGAAGAAGAAGAAATACAAGAAGAATAAAAATAGAAATAAAAAGAAGGACAAGAAAAGGCAAGAAAAAGGAAGATTTAGAGTAACAGGAAAAATAAAATAAAAAGAAGAAGAAAAAAGAAAAAGAAAAGGAGATAGTAGCAATAGTACAAGAAACAGAAGAAGAAGAAGAAAATGGAGAATTAGAAGAAGAAAATGTAGAATCCGAAGAAGAGGAAGAAAAACGACAATAAAAAATAAAAAAAAAGACAAAGAGGACGTTTAACAAGAAAAATGGATCCAGAGGCGAATGAATTTAAAAGGAAGAGGCACGAAAGAAAACGTTACAGACAAACGGTTTAAACTTAAATGTGATTTCATTCTATTTCTTTTTACCTGCATTAACTATTTATCTTTTGTAAGATGACTTATACATTTCTTAAAGCAACATAGACACAGTCGTACCGTAAATCAGCATTTTAGTTTTATCATTATCATTATTTTTTTATTTACTTACTGTGGTAGGTACAGAAATCGACCGTATTATGTAGTACAGTTTATAGCATTGAAATATCGATAATTTCTAAGACAGTTTTCATCGAAGATATATTATAAATATTGAATCTAATGAGAATAAAAAATTTTCCCCTCTTCTGGTGGTATCTGGCATCCCCATCACATCACTTCAAGTGAATTTGAATTATCGAAGGATTTGGCGAGATGAAGCTGGAATTTTGATTGACAAGTTGGCATGCGACGGGATGTGTGCCTCGTTTTGTCTATCAAGGATAATCGTCATCATTATCATAATCAATATCATTATTGTTATCAATATCATCAGCAACATCAACATCAATATCAACATTATCTTCATCTTTATCATTCTCATCTTCATCTTCATCTCCATTGTCATCATCATCATCATTTCCATCTCCATTTTCATCTTCATCGTCGTTTTCATCTTCATTTTCATCTTAATTTTCATCATCACCATCCTCCTCTTCATCATCATCATCTTCCTCACCATCATCCTCATCATAATCGTAATCTTCCTCCTCCTCCTCCTCATCATAATCATCACCATTTATAACTAACGACAGATATACAAAAGGAAAAAAATATCCTAAATTCGTCCATACATCGAAACCTACTTAACCCCATGGATTATAAATACGCATCGCTATAAATCTCCCAATAAGCCGATTCTGGTAAAAATTCTAATATAAAAATAAAGGTTCAGATCTCCCTCCATGCAATAAACTCATTTACATGATGAAACTTCCTTCCTATTAGCATAGAAGAGAGGCAAGGATTACATTCCTTCTCTTATCATAACGGGAGACAAAGGCTCAAAACAATGCACATCCTGTATATTAGCTAAATAGTTCTCGCCAACAGGAATCGCTAGGCTTTGTATCCTAAACAATGTGAGAAGGACACTAACACAGCAACACCAAAAACGGCCGCGTCAGAGAAAGAAGCTGCCTCAGGACACGTTGCATGTTCTCTAATCATTACTATATATAATATACTTTTGCACTCTGTGATCTATTTAAGAGTCTTCTTTGCAAATGTATTAGATACTGTTCACTCTATTATATATTGTTATTTTTTATTACATAGTGGATATAATGACATTATTAACTATTTCACGCTATTCATTTCTACTCTGTTAGACATTCTTACACGTTATTATCTTCATATTCATATTGTTGTCAAAATAAATCATCATTCAGAAGTAGTATTATCACCTTCAGAATCATCATTTTCATTATCATTATTACCGTTAGTATCATCATTTCTACTACTACTGCTACTGCCACCATTACTACTACTACAACTGCTACTCCTGTTACTACTATTATTATCATCATCCTTAATATTATGATCATTATTATGATAATAATAAGAACAACAAAAACAGCAACAACAACAACAACAATAACAACAATAATAATAATAATAAGGATAATAATAATATTATTATTATCGTCATTATTATTATTATTATTATTATTATTATCATTATTATTAATATTATTATTATTATTATTATTATTATTATTATATTATTATTATTATTATTATTGTTTACTTATGATTTTTATTATTATCATCATCTTTATTATCACCATTAGCATTACCATTATATTTATCATTTGTATTATTATTATACTCAGTATACTGTTCCCTTGTCCACTTAAGTCTTGTTTTCTTTTGATTGTTAGTACTAGATGGTTGAACCGCAGGGCCAGGGGTGGGAGCTATCCCTTCATTTGAGAAGTAGGATGCATTTTAGCCTTACTGCCAAGAAGTTGGATATCCCGCGCCAGTTACCAACTGGTATTTCTGGGTCCCCGCGGTTTTATTATTATTATTATTATTATTATTATTATTATTATTATTATTATTATTATTATTTTGTTGTCATTGCTATTCCTGTTATTGTTATTATTATTATTATTGGTATTATTGATATTACTGTTATTGTTATTGTTTTTATATTATTATTATTATTATTATTTTATTATTATTATTATTATTATTATTATTATCATCATCATTATCATTGTTATCATCATCATCATCATCACTGTTTTTCTCAATATCATAATCATCACTAAAATGATGATGGTAATGATCATCACCATTGCCATTAATGTCAGCATAATCTTTATCCCTATCATTATCATAATAATTATTTTTGTATCACAATTACATTTTTTCATTCTCATTAATGCTAGCTTTTCATGACAATTACCCTTCCTATCAATCATTCTATCCAGCATCATGACCGCCACGTGCCTAATTTACCTCGACCACTGCCTATGTTATATCCTCACGAAGATAGACTTTCAAAGGATTCAGTCACACTGACGGAAAGGTTAAAGAAAACAGCTGTTTTGGTCATGATCCGCCACCATGAATAGTTAACTTATTTCGTTAGCGCTGAGAGGCAGGGTCTGGTCGTGAGCCATGCGATAGGTCAAAGGTCATACGGCCTTTTACATTCACCCTCTCGTGTGTTGAAAGGGTCATGTGTGTTCTGCTGTCTTATTGTCCTTGTAGTATTGTTATTGTAATATGATATTATTATTGTTATTTTATTATTATTATTATTATTATTATTATTATTATTATTATTATTAGTAGTAGTAGTAGTAGTAGTAGTAATAGTAGCAGTAGTAGTAGTAGTAGTAGTAGTGGTAGTAGTAGTATTAGAAGTAGTAGTAGTATTTCTATCATTAATATTATTATAGCTAATATCATTGTTATCATTACCAATAATAATAATAATAATGATAATGACAATAATAATAATAATGATAATGATAATAATAATAATAATAATAATGATAATAATAATGATAATAAAGATAATAATGATAATAATAATAATATAAGATAATATAAGATAATAACAATATTATTGTTACTATTATCATTATTACTCTATCTTTTATTATTATTATTATTATCATTATTATTATTGTTATTAATGCTGTTATTATTACTATTATTATTATTATTATTATTATTATTATTATTATTATTATTATTATTATTATTATTATTTTATTATTATTATTATTGTTATTATATTATTATGTATTGATCATTATTATTATCCGTTATCATCTATCTGTAATTCATCATTATCGTCATCATTATCATCTTTATCTTCATCATCATTATCATCATCATTATCATCATCATTATCATCATCCTCCTCCTCCTCATCGTCATCATCATCATCATCATCATCATCATCATCATCATCATCATCATCATCAGCATCATCATCATAGTCATCTCCATCATCATCATGACCATTATTACCATTACTATCATCATCATCATCATGACCATCATCATCATCATTATCATCTT
>NC_051386.1:56875767-56880767 GCF_015228065.2 Penaeus monodon | reverse complement strand
TCTTTTATCCGATTTCTCCCCTGCGTATCTTCCAAATTTCCCACTCAGAATGCGAGAAGGAAAGGCGGAAAGGAGGACGTGCGTAGAATTGTGCAATACATGCCTTGCAACAACACCTACCTCCACCCCCTTTTTAAATCATCGTTTTGAATTAATTCAGGAATTCTGACAGCAAGCTCTATATGCACCAGGGAAATACTAACCATCAGTTAGGTGAAACAATTAGTCAAACGAACTGAAAGTAAGCTGAAGAGAGATGATGCTCTAACGACGTGAAGTCTGTCGCGAGAGAGAGAGTAAAGTGGATGTAACGTAGAGTCTCGTGTTGCTAAGGGATGTTGGGGGAGGGGGGGAGGGGGGAGGGGGGCGTGTCGTGACAAAGAGGTTGCACGGTCAAAGACTCGCTAGCTTAGGGGCGTAGATTATGGGAAGGGGAAGGGGAGGGGGAGAGGGAAATAGGGAGTGGAAGGGGAAGGGGAAAGGGAAGGAGAGGGAGAAGAAGGTGGAGGAGGAGGAGGAAGAGGAAGAGGAGGAGGAGAAGGAAGAGGAGGAGGAGGAGAAGGAAGAGGAGGAGGAGGAAGAGGACGAGGAGGAGGAGAAGGAGGAGGAGGAAGAAGAAGAGGAGAAGGAGAAGGAGAGAGGAGGAGGGAGGAGAGAGGAGGAGGAGAGAAGGAGGAGAAGGAGAGAGGAGGAGAGGAGGAGGAGGAGGGGAGAGGAGAAGAAGAAGAAGGAGAGAAGAAGAGGATGAGAAGAGAGAAGAAGAAGAAGAAAAGAAGAAGAAGAAGAAGAAGAGGAAGAGGAAGAAGAAAAGGAGGAGAAGGGGAAGGGGTCGGGGAAGGGGGGGTGAGGGTCAGTCAATACTTACATACGGTGGGAGTTTTTCGGGGGGGGGGGGGTTGTTGTTGGAAGTGACAAGACCAGAAAAAAGTAAAAAAAAAAAAACTAAAAGGGGAGGAGGTCAGAGCAAAATATTAACCTCGGGAAAAAGGAAGGAATTGAAAAAAAGGAAAAACAAGAAAAAAAGTAGGTAAGAGAGAGAGAGAGAGAGAGAGAGAAGAGAGAGAGAGAGAGAGAGAGAGAGAGAGAGAGAGAGAGAGAGAGAGAGAGGAAAGAGAGTAAAATACAAAAGATGAAAACAAAAGAATAAACGCAAACAACGAAAGAAAAGAAAAGAAAAAGAAAGAAGAACAAGAAACAAGGAAAACGGAAGTAACAAAACAGACAAACAAACAAAGAGAAGAATATTACACAAGACAAACCACGCACAAAAGAAAGGGAAGAAAAAAAAGAAAGGAGAGAAATAAAAACAAAACAAAAAGAAAGGTAAGCAAAACAACAACAACAAAAACAACAACAACAACAAAGATAAAACAATAAGGAAAGACATCAAAGCAAAAGGCAGTGCATAGTTTAAAAAAAGAAAGAAAGAAAAAAAAAGAAACGATCCTCCAGTTGGAAATCACAGCACCACACTGCCTACGCCGAGGCCCCTTACATGCAACCCAACAACTCAGGGATCCGGAGAGAACGGGCACAGCACACAAATATGCCTCTATAAACTGCAACAGCGATCGCCAAAAAACACTGACCATTTCCAACGCGCTTTCCAAGAATGCACGGGTGAATATTGTTAGAAATCTCACCTGTGCAGCGACTTCCAGCTCCCCCAACTTATAAAGGGAAGACGGCAATCAGGAAGAAAGCCAATTTCAACCCTAGATTCCCTAGACAATCTTGCAGGAAACTGTTGCAGATGCAATGTAGTACAAGAAAAGGGAAAAGCGAGCAACAGTGGCCAGGGAAAATTGTTTGGACTATATACAGCGTAGGTATACATCTTTGTGGATCTATTTGTTTATCTGTCTGCCTGTCTGTCTA
This sequence comes from Penaeus monodon, assembly GCF_015228065.2. Lineage (NCBI taxonomy): Eukaryota > Metazoa > Arthropoda > Malacostraca > Decapoda > Penaeidae > Penaeus > Penaeus monodon. The sequence goes on along the minus strand of NC_051386.1, from coordinate 56,878,889 downwards.
TCTGTATGTGTGTGCTTGTATGTATGTATGAATGTGTATGCATGTGTGCATCTATATACATCTCTCTCTCTCTCTCTCTCTCTCTCTCTCTCTCTCTCACACACACACACGTCTGTATACATACATACATATGTACATATATGTATGCATATATACATATACACACATATGTGTATGTATACTATATATGTATATATAGATATAGATATAGATATAGATATATTTGTATATATAGATATGTAAAGATATGTACATATATACTTATGTATCTATGTATACAGTTATATGTATATATACGTGTGTGTGTGTGTGTATGTATATATATATATATATATATATATATATATATATATATATATATATATATATATATATATATACACACATACACAACACACATATAATATGATATATATATATTTTATATATATATATATATATATATATATATATATATAAAATATATATATATATATATATAATATATATATATATATATATATATATGATATATATATATGATAAAATAGATAGTAGAATAGATAGATAAATAAATATAGATATAGATATGTATATATATGTATATAGATAGATATATAGATATATAGATATATGTGTGTACACACACACACACACACACACAACCACACACACACACAGACATACACATACACACACACACACACACACACACACAGACATACACATACACACACACACACACACACACACACACACACACACACACACACAGACGCACACACAGATATATATATATATATATATATATATATATATATATATATATATATATATATATATATATATATATATATATAAACACACACACACTATCCAGCCCCCGCAAATGCAGCAACCACGCATGTCACAGCGACATTCGAAACCTCGCAACAGCCTTCAGCAAATATGTCTGCGGCAACCCTAGCGTTCACACAGCTGGATTTACTTTCTCGAGGAATGGAAGTTATGGCCTCTAATATGCAGCTGCACCGCCCTGTGCCCAGCTTACTCCTGGGACGAGTGGGAGGCAGTTGCTTCAGTGCTTGGGGTTTTTGCTTTTGTTCCTGTGGGGATTGACTCTACTGTTACGTTTTTTATTATTATGAGTGGGGTGATGTTTTCGGTGTAATTTTTGGTATTGTTATTATTTCTGTATTGTTTTGATAATAATAATATAGTAATAATGATGGTAATCATAATGATAATGATAATGATAATAATGATAATGATACTAATAATAATAATAATAATAAATAATAATAATAATAATAATAATAATAATAATAATAATAATAATAATAATAATAATGATACTATTATTATCATTATTACCATTATTATTATGATCACCTTTATTATCATTATTAAATTTTTTATTCCATCCTCCTTCCCTTCCTTCCTCCCTTCCTGTTTTTTTCTCCCTCCATCCCTTCCTTCACCCTTCTCTTTCCATTGTTCTTTCCTTCATTTTCCCCTTTCCCTCTCCCTCCCTCTGTCCATCCACCCCAAAGAATCGAAACAGAATAATCTCATTAAATATTAATGTCTGTATGCTCACATGTGCTTGCTATTATTAAAAATGTTTAGATTTCATCATTACTTCTTTGGAATTATTACAAGTCTCGTATTTCTAATATGGTATTATATTGCATTGAAATTTGATAAGAAATGGAAATCTCATTTTACCAAGAATAAATCTGATATATACGGGTAGTTCATAAAGAAGGCTTTATTCATGTAATCATACAGTTTACATTCTATTTCCCGTAGTGAAAGTATTAGTATTATTATTATTTTTTAACGGAATTGGGTTGTGTTGTGTGAACATTATCAATCATGATTTGGAATTCTGATTTTTTTTTTTGGGCAATGATGCAGTGTAGATGGAATTCCAATTAAGCCTACAGCCTCTAGGGGGATTAATGTCCGCCTCCTCCCACGGTCATCCATTAATCCTTCTAATACTGTTGCTATTTTTGGCCCAGCTATACGAGGATTTTTTTGGGGGGTATTGGGATTCAAAAATCGGAAATTATTGAAAAGCAGATTCAACCTTATGATCTCTGCTGTAGTTCAGGATGGATTGAGTAGATTATTCTAAATCGATTTTTTTTTGAGAGATGGGTAGAGGGAGGGAGAGGCAAAGGGGAGAAGGAAATAGAGAAAAAGGAAGAGATGGAGGGAGTGAAGGCTAGAAGGAAGAGAGAGAAGAGGGAAGGTAGGTAGGGAGGAAGATATATATATATATATATATATATATATATATATATATATATATTATATATATATATTATACACACACACACACACACACACACACACACACACACACACACACACACACACACACACACATATATATATTATATATATATATATATATATATATATATATATATGTATGTATGTATATATATTAATAGATAGAGAGATAGATAGATGTCACTTACCTTTATATATATATATATATATATACATATTTATATATATATATATATATATATATATATATATATATATATATATATATATATATATATATATATATATATATATATATATATATATATGCATATATTCGTGAACATGTGTGTGATTCGAAATTTTAACGTAACAAGCTTCAGTAACTGCATCAGAAGTCCGGCTCAACCAAACCAATTTAGACCCGAATCCTAACCAAATTCACGTATCCAGATCTTTGATAATATCACCCACCTTTAACCCCCAACCTTATTAATAGGAACAAACTAACCACTCTTCCCCACTCATCCTCCCCACCATACGAGGAAAAATCTTTGTATTGAAACGTGCTCTCTTCTTTCGCACCTTCCCCCCCCCCAAAACCCCAACCCCCCCCCCCCCAAAAAAAAAAAAAAAAAAAAAAAAGAAGAAGAAAAAAGTATAATCTATTGATTGCTATCGCTGCGCAGAGTGAGAAATCATCTTTAAACCCAAATGCGTGACGCTCCACCAGAACGCAGCGCCGGTTAATGTGATTTGCCCTTCCGTTGCTTCACTAAATTTTCTAAGTCCACACTTGTACTGCTACACCGGCTAACTGACCACGCTGGAAGGATTTGGCTGGCTGGATTTTATTTGCT
>NC_051386.1:56848267-56850767 GCF_015228065.2 Penaeus monodon | reverse complement strand
CGCACACACACACACACACACACACACACACACACACACACACACACACACACACAAACACACACACACAAACACACACACAAACACACACAAACACATACACACATAAAAACAAACGCACACACAAACAAACAAACACACAAACAAACACACACACACACAAACAAACACCACACACACACATAAAGATAAACAGAGAGTTAAAGTAAAAATATATAGATGAAATAGGTAGGAAGGTATGTAAGCATATTTGAGTTAAATGCAAATGTCAAACGTATTTTTGAATAAGTTACAGATCTGCAATATAAAACACGGATATTATGATTGAATATTTATATTTTTATATTCATGGTGTTTGGAAGCTAGTCCTTTTAAACTTCTGACTATACATATACGATACATATTCCTAAATGTCACTAGGTTCTTCGTAAATATTGTCAGTGTGCATTGCTCATCTCAACGAAATTTTCAATATGTGTAATTATTTCGGGCGTGCATAATCCGGTATATGAAACCCTTTATGCAAATTAACAAAATAATGCTAAAAAATGTCACACAATCTACTGTTTGCCAATCATACGATTCGACTAACTTCGATAGCTCTCAGATTTTCAGCAATGCTATGCTTCCTAAAGTTGGTATAGCAAATAAGCGGCGAAATCAAAAGGTCTCTATGGAGTAAACTTCTTTTTAGTTTAGTCCTCTGTTTACCACTCTGGCTAACTGCACGGTCGTGGGCAAGCTGTAGTACATTTGATGCATGATCGTAACATTATATAAAGGTATTACAATTGAATTTTAGGCTATATAATTTTTATGATAAGTACTATATCAGTTAAAGGAAAGGAACAATTACACAGTCCTTTATCTGCTCATCTGCCACGCCGGCGTACAGCTTGGGCTTGGAAAGACATTGCTACATTTGTATACAGTATATCTTCTAAGACATCAGATGATATGAAATGGTTACATAGTTCTCCGTACCTCATGCTAGGTGGTCTGAAAGGCTGTAACACATGGCACTTTGAGATATAATGTACAATTGTCCCCTTATCTTCTTCAATGCACAGTTTACACTTAGTTTCTTCGACATTGCAAACTGTACTGACCTGCAAATACAATCTATATCCAAGCCTGATTCTTGCGGTCACAATATTACACTGTCTTGTTCTTGTCTTATATAAAGCATAGATGAATTAATCTTGCGTAAACCGGTCATAGTAGTTTGTGCTACAGTTTTCAGGGCGTTGAGAATCAATCAATTCAGTCAAGTCCTCTTTAAGGAAGCTTTAATGCTGTATAAAATCCTAGAAAGAGGTACCCCGAGCTCTATATCCACACTTTGCTTGTCACATGCTGACTTTGCCAAGGGATTCCAACATGCGATGGAATCCACAAAATATATACCATGGCCTCGTTCTTTTGCACGATACACGTTTATCCTGATGTCATTTGCAATATTTCGTGTACTTTTGTCTAGAGTGTTCAGAGCCTGGAGAGCACTCTGTGAATCGCCTTGATTCAATAGAAATTCAGTGGTTATGAGTATTCCTGCCAACTCAGTTTGCGTATTGCTACCCCAGTCATGAACCCTCCTACAATCCTGGTGTTGCAAAATATTGTTTTTACATACAACAAAAGCACATCCTCTTCTGCTCCCATAGTGCAAGGATCCGTCAGTGAGTGTAGCATTCATATGCATTGGACAGAGTTTCAAGATGCTCATTTATAACTGCAAGTGCACTACCTTTTTGGATGGCAGTCGTATAAATTATATTTATGCCCGACACTTTCCACGGTGGAACAGAACGTCTATATAGGGTCTTAGTTATGGGTATGTTCAGTTGAGCTAAGTGTTTACATGTTACTTGTACCCATGGATTTGAATCAGTGTTGTCATTCAAAGTCAGCTCCTCAATTCTGTGTTTTAGTTGTTTTTGGGACTCTGTACAATGGAGGGGTTCTCTAATTGATTTGACACTAAATATGTTATTTATATACAACATCCTTTCGTAAACAGAGGGTAAATTAAGTTCTTTTCTCATATTCACAATCCTTGTTGTTCTAGGGGCACCAAGAATGATCTTTATGTCTTCATTTTATACAATTTCTATAACTAGTCAACTCTAATTCCTTGAACAATACTAGGTGCAATGTATGATAATCTATGACTGACTGCATGTATGATAAGTAAAAGAGTCTCGCAATATTGATACTGATACCATGGTCTTTTCCAAGAAGTGTCCTAAGTGGTTTCAGCCGCTCCCACAGCCTTTTCTTCAGGGTTATGATGAACTCTGCATCACTGACAGGTATTTGTACTGGTGGCAAAGATCTAGCTAAGTGTCATTTATATGAAACCTTGGCAGAGGGATTTTTTTCAGTCGAGATTATGAAGCCACACTCAGTAGCCCTTGCTGAAAGTATTTCTAGAATCTCTGACAAATATCATCGGCATAGCAAATTGCCCTCAAGTGGTATATCGCCCAGTAATCTGTGC
>NC_051386.1:56813267-56823267 GCF_015228065.2 Penaeus monodon | reverse complement strand
TCTGTCACTCAAAATAGTTGTCGACTGAACCAGCGGACAACTGAACCTCTGGGTAAGTAAAGCAAGGGACAGAGGAAGGGGGGGGGGGGCAACTGCCTCCCGAAACTCTGCTTGTCCTCCCCAATGAGGTACAATTTTTATTTATCTATTTTTTTCACTAAATATAGGTCCGGTATAGCTTTAAAAATGACCCTACAATATTTCAATTTCCAAAGTATTTGTTCACTTCGCTCACCTGCCCGCCCTTGCCCCCCCCCCCCAAGAGAAAGCTGAAATGACGCCCGTACAAAGGAACAATTAGAACTTTGGCAATTGTAGCTGTGAACAATTAGATTAGTGAAAATTGGAACAGCACACACAAAGTACGTTTTCTATCATTGGGAATTCACAGAAAATAATTGTAAACGAGTTAAATCTCATTATGGCAATTAACAGTGGTACGGCAATAAAGTAAAGAGTAAGACTTATAATGTTTATAATGCTGTTTCCCCATCGGTCTGGTTTCTATTTTTTTAATTCAAAAGAGTTCGTTAAGTTTCTCTTGGCTTGACTTAGTTTTATTTTCCACCATAGGGTTACTTATTGAATAATAATAAAAACATTAAGAAAATCAGAAAGGTTTTGAGAGCATTCCCCCTGTTATACTGGATTTTTTTAGTGACTGTATCTGATCATTTAAGAAATATATGATAGTGACTTTGTACGCAATAAAAGTAACAAGAGACAGAGGTGAATGCTAAATATATACATGTGTGTGTGTGTGTGTGTGTGTGTGTGTGTGTGTGTGTGTGTGTGTGTGTGTGTGTGTGTGTGTGTGTGTGTGTGTGTGTGTGTGTGTGTGTGTGTGTGTGTGTGTGTGTGTGTGTGTGTGTGTAGTTAATATATCGATAAATAATGTATATAGATATCGGTACTCATTGATCGATACTTTCACATCAATTTACTGAACAAGCTATGAAGTGAGGTAATTGACAACTAAACCGATGGCAAATGAACGAAAGGAGGACCGACCTAGTGATATCTGAACAAGTGATAATTGAATGTAGCAACATATATTATTGCGTAATTGGACAACGAAACCAGCTGATTGATTGACTATTTCAAATTATCTGTCGCAGTACAACTAAGCTCAATTGCGTATTCACTTGTGTACACTTGTATAATAATGCATGCATGATACGTGTGTTTTGCAACCCATGTGAAATTCAAATTATCGATTTTTTTTTCTTTTTCTTTTTAGGAAGCTAGACTGTCTACATCACGGTCACTTTTCAGGCTGCGGATGGGGAAGCAAGCATTGGGTTTGCAGGTTGAAAATTCTGCAGGGCTTCCCCACAACATGGGTAACTCTCTTATGTCACCAAGAGCGGCATCACAACCAGCAATGAACTCCCAGAAGTCATTCCTATGTTTCATTCTTAACCTTGCCAACACTAGTACTTGTCAGTTGCCATGCTGCCAAAATCTTCTCTAATCTATCGACTGTGTTGGTAGAAGTATGCCTTTAATAGTTTGTTTATTTATTATGAAAACAACTTCGGCGTCACTGTGGAAGAGGGAAACGACCAGGGCGGAGTAGGAGCTGTTTTACCCCCACACATCTATTCCTTGTTTCTCACAAACACCAACACGTGTAGGCACCCAGTAAGGTTATCTTGCGCTGACATCACTGTAAGTCTTGAAATTCCCTCGCCACTAGGTGTGATGAGAGTAGTACTAGGTGTGATGAGTGTAGGATGATGGTGGCTTGCAGAGCACGAGTCGAGTAACTTTTATTTATCCATACTATTTATGATGCGTGGGATTCCGCAAAAAAGAAAGAAAGAAAAAAAAGTGATGATAATTCCTAGCTTCTTAAGGCTTATAATAATTATAACCTAGCCATTACTTTATAAATGTTTTTAATGTTGTAGTTTAAATAGCAATAACAAAGGCCTAGTAGTAGTACGTAGCAACAGCAGCTCACACATGATCTAAATGAAGATAAAAGAAAAAAAAAAGAAAAACTCGTATAAAAAATCAAGGAGGAGGGAAAAAATCCTTATAGATCACAAACCTTCCACACCCCTGGCTTTTTTCAACTTCGAAAAGACTTGGACTCTCAGGTCACATCTTCCTACGCAAAACTCTCCAAATTCTTGCCAGAAAATAAATCAACACCCAACTACCCATATAAATGCATGGACGAGGTGTTGCCTCTCTGTCTGTCTGTCTGTCTGTCTGCTTGTCTCTCTTTCCCTGTCTCTCTCTTCCTCTGTCTCTTCCTTTCTCTTTCTCCCACTCTCTCTCTCTCTCACCCTTTGCCTGTCTGTCTGTCTGTCTGTCTCTCTCTGTCTGTCTCTCTTTGTCTGTCTGTCTGTCTGTCTGTCTGTCTGTCTGTCTCTCTCTCTCTCTCTCTCTCTCTCTCTCTCTCTCTCTCTCTCTCCCTCTCCCTTTCTCTCTCTCTCTCTTTCTCTCTCTGCCCCCCCCCCCTCTCTTTCTCTATTTCCCTCAAATATAGCCTAGTTTCTCCGGTTATTTCACTTCAAGACTACTTCTGGATGTAGCGGAAAAGACCACAAACTTATGGAACAGACTAGCGGTCTCAGAGAGTAGCATAAGAACTGGGTCAATAGAGCAGCGGGTATGAATTATTAGCCTTACTCTAGGTTGGTTGTGATTCTAATGGGAAGATTGGAAATTATTCTGATTTTTTAAGTAGTAGTGGTAGCAGCGGTAATAGTAGTAGTAAAGGTAGTAAAAGTAGTAGTAGTAGCAGACTGGTATTATTATTATTACCATTTTCATCATCATCATCATCATCATCATTATCATTATTGACATTAGTAGTAGTTGCAGATGGTAGTAATAGTAACAGGAATAGTAGGAGCAGGAGATTGGTAGTAGTAATATCAGGGGTAGTAGTAGTAGATTCATAATAGTAGTAGCAACGGTAGACGTAGTAGTAGTAGTAGTAGCAGATTGATAGTATAATAGAAGTATAATAGTAGTAATAGTAGCAGAAACAGTAGTAGTAGTACGAATGACTGCGAGTATGACAATCATTATTCCTTTCTATCATATACTACAGCAACCGTTACCTACCTCTCTTTCAGTACTGCTACTACTACTTTTACTACTACTACTACTATTATTACTCCTATTACTAGCAACTGATGATAACACTAATGACAATGATAACAACAGCAATTATGATAAAGATGATAGTGACAATGATGATGATGATTATGATTTTGATTATGATTATGATTATGATTATGATTATGATATGATGATGATGATGATGATGATGATGATGATGATGATGATGATGATATGAATGTAGAATATAATGATGATGATGATGATGATGATGATGATGATGATGATGATGATGATGATGATGATGATGATGATGATGATGATGATGATGATGATGATGATGATAACAACAATAGAACAACAATAATAGTAACAACAACAGCAACAACAACAACAAATAATAATAATACCAATAACAATAACAACGAACAATCAAATGGATTTATAAAAAAAAAATGCTTCAGTTACTGCCTAGGGCTGTAATCAGGGCAATCCAAGGCCTTAGTAATTATCCGGAGCTGTGTCTAGGAAGCATGATTTCTGAGGGGGTTCGATTCCAGGCACAAATTTAATGTCCGAAGCTTATTTATTACAGAGATTTGTAATTAAATCAGAAGTCCTAATTACAACTGGCATAATGAATGGTTTATTAACTACTCCTTCCATCATTTCAGTGTTTCGTATGCAAAAAAAGAGAAAAAAAAAATTGTCTTTTTCTAACTGTACGGGGTAGTTTCCTTTTTTTTTTGGATTTCGTTTCTTTTGAGGTATGTTCTTTTTTTCTCTCTCTCTTGTTTTTTTTTCTCATTTTCTCTCTTTTTTTCTCTACCTCTCTGTCTGTCTCTGTCTCTGTCTGTCTGTCTGTCTGTCTGTCTGTCTCTCTCTCTCTCTCTCTCTCTCTCTCTCTCTCTCTCTCTCTCTCTCTCTCTCTCTCTCCCTACCCCCCTCCCTCCCTCCCTCCTTCCCTCCCTCTCTCCCCCCCCTACCCCCCATCTCTTCGAAAACAAGGTCAGGCCTAATTTTGAGAAATTGTTGTTTCTCATTATAATAAACAACAAGACCGATTTACTATAACCAATTTTTGTAATATTTTTGACATAGTCCTTAAATACTTAACCTTATCCTACTTGAAACTTCTTCTTCCGCCTTCTTTATGTGTCGATAACTTCCCTCGGTACAGAAGAAACTCATAAATTTTCTCAAAAAGTCGCTGTAATTCCGCGGAAGTTTTGCCCTAATCGCTTACATTAGTCCTCCGAGTTCAGTCGAATTTTCTACAATCGCTTGTATTTCGCTCTTTTTCTACTTTCTTTTTTTAATTTTTATTTTATGCTTGTCTGTTTCTTTGAGGAACATAAGACGATGATCCCTGTCTGCATTCTTCCTATTGTTCTCGACATATTTCTTGTTTTCGTAAGTAGGGATTTCATCCTTCGGTAAACTGGTGTATTGATGTAGTTTTTGTTACTGTAGTTTTTTCCCCATGATGATTAGTCTTGCTATTACTGTTACTCCTACTATTGCTATTATTACTTCTACTGTTGCTGCTGCTGCTGCTACTGCTGCTACTGCTGCTGCTACTACTACTACTACTACTACTACTACTACTACTACTACTACTACTACTACTACCTCACTACTACTACTACTACTACTACTACTACTATTACTACCACTACCACCACACTACTACTACTACTACTATTACTACCACTCCGCTATTACTACTACATTATATTTTTGTTTCAGCATTAGTATCATCATATTATTAGCGAAGATGATGATAATAATGATGGTAGTTAAAGTATTACGTTCATTACCGTCTTCCAGTTCATAAAATGTACTTAATCCAATGTCTTCATCAGCACTGGCAATCGCAGAACCAAATCTGCAATAACTGATTATTTGCATGATTCCCGCAGACAGTGCACTATAAATATGCAGAGAGGTATGCAGGGTGACGAAGAGATAAATAGATTAGTAGATACATGAATAAACGGATAAATAGTTGAGTAGATATACATACATACAAATAGATAGAGAGATAGATGGACTTATAGATAAATAGATAGATAAATTGACTGACGGGCAGGAGACTGACTGACTAACTGACACAGAGACATAGACAAACAGAAAGATAGATCGTCAAATAGAAAGATCAGTAGAATTATAGATAAACAGAAAAATATACATATTGACCAACGGATCGAACTGAGTAACCTACACAAGGAATTGAAAGAGATATATGTTTTGAAAAGGATTATTTTCTGACGTCAGGAAAAAGTTTCTACTCCCAGTGGCTGTCTGGATCGAAAGCTCAAATCTTTATATTTATATATATGTGTATATATTCATCTCTCTCTCTCTCTCTCTCTCTATCTATCTATCTATCTACATATATATATATATATATATATATATATATATATATATATATTCATAGATAGATAGATAGACAGATATATACATATATATATTATATAGGTAGGTAGATAGATAGATAGATAGATAGATAGACAGATAGACAGATAGATATATATAGGTACGCATACACATAAAAACACAGTTGTATACAGTATGCAGGAAGTTTGATGTGGAAAGAAGAATTCGGGAAGCCTCGTCTGATATGTCAAAGGCAAAAGCTACTGAAGACGATGGGGAAGTTTTCCGCCATTACCCGAACTTTATTCTATTCCTCAACCTCGAGGGACCACTCGCCCTCGTAGCTCGTTCCATCTTAGAGAAATTTGTATGCAACGTCTCGCGGAATGTGAGGACCATATTCAAAGGGCGTTCATTTTTCCCCCCAGTGCTCGAGGCGATTCCCATTCCATAGGAGAAGCAGAAATGTGAAAATACGATCGCAAGCGGGGGGATCGGATGCCACTCCTTCGTCTTCGATACTCCCCAAGCTCTCGTCCTCGCGGGGGAAGGAATTCTAGCCTATTTGCCGTATGACGTCCTCAGTGGAAAATCCTACAAGTCCTCAGGAACTCCGGCTGAACATCATATCTGAATCAAAGGCTTGAATGAGAACCGAACGGATAAAACCTTAAATAAAATTCAAACAGATTCACTTCCTGGGTTCGGGATAGCGGTGCCTCGGGAGCAGTTCGATGACGTGGATTCCCTGGGGGTATAGGGATCAGGAAAACGTATTAGGGCTTTTTCCTCCTGCAGCGACTTCTAGGAGGCTTCTCGAAATGCAAAACCAATAGTCGGCCCCTTTTAATCCTGTTTTTTTTCTGCTTGGTATTTTTATTAAACCTTCTTTTATTTCCTTATCGCTCTTTGTTGTGATATTTTGTTCGTGTGTTATTAACAGACAGGGAATAACCCCCTTATTTTGAGCTGACGGTATTAAACCAAAGCACAACAGAAGCATCACGGCTTAGTTTCATACAGTTTAGCAGTTAAATGAGCCAATCAAGATCACATCTCTTCATTACGTCGAAAATTGGGAGGATCATCTTTTTTTATTAAGTGTTTGCAAGGGCTCGTGCGATGCCACTTCCGGTTGCACTGATTGGGTTCGTCGACCAATAAATATCCCGCGTAATCGACAATCAAATTTGAGTTGGTAATACGTAGGTAGCTATTCGAAATTTTGATGTATCTTTTACCTTCCTTCTCGTTAATGATCATCAGAAGCAATGTAACTAAGGCAATGTTTAATCGGCAAATAATTTTTAAAAAATGACCAGGATATTAGTTTTACATTAAAGGTCTGGCTAGCTGTTTTTTTTTTTTTTTCTTTTTTTCTTTTTTTTTTACATTTTTTTAAACATTTTTTGGAAGCCATGTTGATTTCCCTGGGGGAAGTGCACTAATATTCTACTGGAGACTTAGTAATATTGTAGCATAAATCTACCAATGGAAGAATTCTCTGAAAAAAAGTCCATAGGATTCTGAGTACATATATTCATTCTCTATTCCACTGTATTTCGTTTGTTTTTATTTTTGCTTTTTTTACGAACTGATGTGAAATCCCGAAAAAGCAATATTTGAGAAACGATCTCATAAACATTAAAAATGGCACAATTCTTTTGTTTATTGTCCCCATTTGCATAAAATTACCCTGAATCCAACTAACAAATATAAAAAAAGAGGATATAAAAAAAAGATGATATGCAAATGCTACACCATCACCCCCCGCCCCCCACCCCACCCTACCACAGCACGACCATTAGCACTCTGTCCTGTTAAGCAACATTCGCACTTTGTTTATGCAGATTTTGCAACCCACAGATGAAATGAACATGTTGACGAAACTTCCCATAAAAAGCAATATAAAAAAAAATCAAAGGGAGGTGTACAATAGGGGGATTTACAGGATGAAGGAAAAATAAATGAATGCAATAGTTTTCATATAAAATAAATACAAAAATGGAAGGCACTGGAGGACTGTACAGATGGGACACTTTTTTAAATGAGTTAATTTATAAGAGGTATGAAAAGAACATAAATATACATAAAAACAAAACATCCCATTATATTTTCCACTGAAAATATTTTTATATTTATTTTGTTAAATATGTTTTGCAGAACGACATTTGTTGGTAAAAAATTATATTCCACATTTTCCTTGATATGACGACATACCTAACCATATGATGATAATATCTAACAGTTCAACCATGTGATGCAAAACTTCATGAATGTAACATTTTGATATTAGTTATAGGTCAGTAAATATCTCCGGTTTACCCAAAATGTTTTTCTATCATTAAAGCATTATAAGATGACTATTTTCTACAAATTATCAGGATACCGATAGCACAGATAGGACCAACTAAAGTAATACACGAATGGCAATTCTAACTTTTCGTTTTTGTTAATTATGCGCAACCGCTAATGAAATAGTCCACCGTCATTTCAAATGCTGTAATTTCAGCTTTTAACTCGCATTTCCATGTGGACGGGAGGCTAGCGAGTTTAACATATTAAATATATTACAATTTCATTAATTCGGTCATGGTAAAAAAAATAGGTATTCGTAGGTTTTGATAGGTAGGGCTCCATTCGGACCAGAATTTAAAGGACACTAATTGGTTGTTTTGCAATAGGTTGGGGATTATGATAAGATAAGTTTACTTTACCTAAATTTTCACACACACACACACACATACACACACACACACACACACACACACATACTTACACAGAAGAGAGAGAGAGAGAGAGAGAGAGAGAGAGAGAGAGAGAGAGAGAGAGAGAGAGAGAGAGAGAGAGAGAGAGAGAGAGAGAGAGAGAGAGAGAGAGAGCGGCAGACAGAAACAGAGACAGATATCTAGACAAATACAGACAAACACAAAGACAGACAAACAAACGAAAAAAAAACTGCTATACGTATATCACCCCCCCTCCATAATACACCTTCCAATGTCACGTCTTCCATTCTTACAATACCCATTCCTCTCTTCAATTTCTACCCCCCCTCCATATCTTCCGCACTGAAAACGAAACGATAACTTCAGACTGAATCAAAAACTATTTTAGTGCAAAGCATATGTAAAAGTTCTGAGTGCAACTTTAAAGCAAAAGACCGTGAATATGTGTAGAATGGCAGGGGCTATTCCTACACTATTTGTAAAGGGAGGGAAAAGGACCAGGTGCCGGAGTCTAAGACCTTCTGAATTGGATTACACGCGCGGAGGACAAAACCGTGAAACTGCATGATGATAAACATGCGTTGTGGGTCAATAGCATTTCTGAAGGGGTTTCACAATGTTTGTATGGGCCATGTAAGTTTTATACACACACACCACACACATATATATATATATATATATATATATATATATATATATATATATATATATATATATATAATACATACATACATACATACACACATATATATATATATGCATATATTATATACACACAAACACACACACACACACACACACACACACACACACACACACACACACACACACACACACACACACACACACACACACATATAAATAAATAAATATATATATATATATGTGTATATATATATATATATATATATATATATATATATATATATATATATATATATATATATATATTATTTGTGTGTGGTGTGTGTGTGTGTGTGTGTGTGTGTTTGTATACTACATATACATATACATACATACATACATACATATATATATATATATATATATATATATATATATATATATATATATATATATATATATATACTTACCTAAAGGTGAAGCCGTATGTGGTGCCTCCACAGCCGAGGTTATGGGTGCAAAACCACCTCCAACTCACACCGAAAATGGACTCCCAGGTGGGCGCTCACTTTGTGCACAGCGGGGATCGAATTACACCCATCTTCTTGTACCTCAGGACACCGCCACGCCTGCATTTGTAATTCATCCAATCAGAAATGAAGATCAAGTGATGCACTTTCTCTAAGGAAACCTATTTATTCCGGGATAAAGACTCGTATTCAGGTTTTCATGCCGTTCCCAGCTGTTACTGATATCCACAGGGGCTTCCGTTACTGGGTAAAACACTGTAGCAAAAACTTTATTCCGTCCTTTGTTTTAGCAATAGAATCTTGACAAGTGGGTTGCTCCTTCGATAAAATGAATCGGTTGGATTGATCGAAGGAGACCTGGAGCTCTTAGATTTACATTACGATGCTCCAGAAGATTGATAATAAAACTTGCTGCTCACAATAGGGGCGCAAACAATCTCGTAAGTAGGAGAGAAGGAATCCTTTGTTGTCTCCTCTCGGGTTGTAAATCAGATTAACGTGTGGATACGCACACATATACGCACACACACAACACACACACACACACACACACACACACACACACACACACACACACACACACACACACCACACACATATATATAAAATAAACATAAAATATATATATATAATATATATATATATATATATATT